>NC_056733.1:272235381-272335381 GCF_019279795.1 Protopterus annectens
ACAAATAAAGGATGCATACTGTTGAGGAAGTATGCCGATAGCCAAATATAAGGCCATTAGCATTTATAAATGTTTAAAATTATTAAAATCTAACTTTTGTTCCCCGATCTCTGATGTGTAAGCGTAGCGCAGCACCACTCAAACGTGTGGCGCTTTAAAAAAACAGAAAATAATTTAAAAAGAGCCAAAAATAGCCATTTTCACTAAAAAACTTATCCTGCCATGCAGGTGAATGGCAGGCTGAAGACAACATGGCCACTGAGTAGTGTTTGCTAAGGGTGGGAAGCTCAGTGTGAGAGATGTAACCATGCATTAGTAGGCAATCCTTTGCAAATGAAGATAAGGATAGTGAATCCCGATTTTCCCCAGCATGTGAGCCATGTCCCAAGAGTGTAAGTGTAGGAGTAGGGGAGTAGTAGAGTAGAATATAGGTAACATCATGAGGGGGCGTGTTGGAAAGGCTGTGAGCTTATTGGAGCACAGTGGCTTGTGTTTGCCCTGAGTTGCTCAGGATTGCAAGAGGTATGTCTACAGCTGTCCTTTTTGAAAACCAGAAACCAAAGGTGTACGCCATGAATATATCTGAAATTTCTTGCAAAAGTGCATACAGCGTGTTAGCGCGTGTGCGCTCATGTGTGCGCATGTGCGCTTGTTGGCGCGGCGCTGACCTGGGCGGAAACAGAAAGGGAAAAGGAAGGAAAAGAAGTAGTAGGAAGTTAACCAAGGAGAACTAGCAGAGCTGCCAGGTGAAATATATCAGAATCAGCCAATTACACAGGTAGCAGACTAGCCCAGCCCAGCACTTTAAACTCTGCAAACAGTATTCTTCCCTATTTTTTCCAAAGAATTCTGCAAAACTGCAGTATACAAAGAGGGAAAGCTTAAAAACTTTAAAGTCAGACAAAATGTTAGGGGCTGCTCTTGCTATCATAAAATAACATGTGCAAGGTGCTGAGGGTGGTGATGTTGTGAATGCTGCTTAGCAGCCTGCAGTGAGGAGATGAAGAAGTGTACAGACCCAGGGTAACCTACCAGGGGCTACTTAAGCTGGAGATAGTGGAGCACTATAGGGTGAACAGAGACCTCCTGCAGCAAACTGTTGAGCTGTGCTGGCCATGCCTCACACACAGAACCAACAGAGGGGAACCCATCCCAGTAGATACCAAGGTATGTGTTGGCCTAAGAATACTTGCTACAGGTACCTTCCAGAGACTAACTGGTGATATGATGGGGATTCCACAGGCATCAGCATCCAGGGTACTGCACCAGTTCCTGGATGCCATGTCAGCACATGTCAGTGAGCATGTATATTTCCCCAATTCCCCTTGAGGCAGTGACTAGCAATATGTCTTTTCCACCAAATAACAGAATACCCTGAGGTAGTGGGTGCAATAGACTGCATGCACATACTCATCAAAGCACCACCCGGTGAGCGGGGTAGGGTCTATATCAAAAGCAAGGGCTTCCCCTCCATCAACTGCCAGGTCATGTGCGATGCCCAGGGCATATTAATGAATGTGTGTGCTGGCTGCCCTTGAAGTTATCATGATTCCCACATCTGGCATCTGACGCAGCTGTACCAGAGATTTGCCAGTGGTGACATACCTGATGGTCACCTAGTGGGGGATGCTGGATATGCACTGGAGCCGTGGCTGATGACATCCATCAGAAATGCACACCAGAACAAGAACTCCATAATGAGGCACAGACATAAATAAGAAACATAATTGACCATGTGTTTAGGATGCTCAAGTCACGGTTCCAGTGCCTGGACACATCTGGTGGAGCCTTGCAGTACTCACCAACTACATGTACTCAATTTGTCATGGTATGTGCCATGCTACACAATATGATCCTGTGGATACAGCTGCAGCAGGAACAACATGGGGCAGGGCCAAACAGCCCCCCACCCTTGCCAAGGCCTGCACAGGCACAGCGTGACTCAGAGGAGGAACAACCTGAGCCTGCCCAGTAGGCAGAAGGAGGCGTGCCCAGTATGCCCTGGCCTTGGCAAAGAGGCAACTCATAGCACATACACTGACTCAGTAGGAACCCTGGAAATGACACCTCTCTCTGACTCGCACATACAGTAAAAGGGATGCCTAACTTGACAATACCTGTTTTCAAACATATAGGGAGTGCAATATGTGCATCTGAGATAGGCAGCCCTGCAGAACCACCTGAGGCATGAGTCCCTATTTTAAGCAATATAAAGCACTGCTAAGCAAATTTTGCCAGTATTGAGCATATTTAAATACAATTGAGCATAGCTGTGCACTGCACTAACCAGCACAATGTCGGGCAACATCAGGCAATGTCAGGCAAAGTCGGGCAATGTTGGGCAAAGTCGGGCAAAGTCGAGCAAAGTCGGGTAAACATGATCACACCTGATTTACTGTTCCTTAACCAGTCAGGTCTGCCCAGCAGGAAAATAAAAAGCAGTGACAGGGCTCAAACTCAGGATACTGTGCACTATAGTCACAGTACTGAACCGCTAAGCCATGACAGCATTTCACTGGTACAGACACAACTTTAGTCACTCACGCATACCAGTTGGGGGGGGGTCACATACCTAACAGTCACAGCCAGCAGGGCAATTGTAGGCAAACACAAACAAATGCTGTATCATGCCCTCTGAAGAGGCATATGAGTAACCTCCCCCCAGGCAGACAGATACCAGCAGGCCAGGCAGTGTGATGTGGGTTGGGTAGGCTATGAAGTTACAAACTAATATGTATATAATTGGAAGCTAAGGTCTGTAGTACAGTGGTGTGTCTCAAGCCAGTACGATAGGCAACAGTACAGACTGAAATGGAGTACCTGACATAGCAGTGCAGGCCTAGCAAATGTGTATAAGTGTCAGGTGTACCCCTCATCCTATGTACACCCACAGTAACAATCAGGTGTGCCCCCCCGGGTAGAAATGTACAAATAATAGCTGTTTCCCCGTACGTAGAAATGTTGATGTCTATGCAAATTGACTCATGGAAGCCCTGCAGGCACAGCATGCTTCCTGTCGATGTACAACACATAGGTGATCCCTGAAGTAAAAACCAACTTGATTTTTCACATACATATAATATATATGCCCACAGTGGGCATGCTCACACACGTAGGCCATGTCTGAGTACAGCAGTGGGCCACACATATCTGCCAGTTGCAGTTCTTACTCCAGACACTTGTCACTATTCGCCAATCCTGCCTTGTGCACACAGTGATATGAAAACAGACCCATATAATATATTGGACCCCTGTCATAATCAAACTATGTACTACAAGTATTTAAGTTGTTCAATGAAAGTGAAAATGCAAAGAAGATCAACAAATCTCCGATCAGTATCATCAAGAAACAATGAGCACTCCTAACATTATCCAAGCTATGTTCTGGCAATAATATTGCCAAAGAGTCCATAGAGAACCATGAAGCTTTATTTCGCTATGTCATAAATATCAATGCAAACTCATATATGTTCTGAGTCAGTGCAATGTGTAAATGAATACATGTACATGACTGACATTGCCAACATCTTGTCAGACAGGTTCATACATATTTACCCCCCTCTCACTGACCAAAGGACCCATTACCATACCTGGAGATTGTGAAAACCCAGAAATCACATATACAATGGTTAAACAGCTCTATTCAAACCTAAAAACACGGCATATATGGGATGACATGGTTTCCCTGACTGTGTCATATGTGAACTCCAAAACAAACAGACCCTGCACCTGAACAGTCTGTTGAGACTCACCTTCTGTACAGGATATGAAACTGTTGAATGGGTTACAGCAACATTTAGCAAACTCCACAAGTGTTGGTGTACAACAGACCATGGGAACTATAGTCTTATAAGCCTAATAAGCCTGATCTGCAAAGCCATGGAGTCCATTATTATGGAACTCATAAACAGAGCTATTTGGAGCCTACAAACCCCCAACCCTACCCATTGTGGTTTGGTCAGGGGCAGATCATGGTTCCTAAACCTGCTAGACAGTTGTCAAGGCAGTTACTCAGGACATACATCAATGAAATGAGCTCCACACGTCCTACATAGACCTTGAAAAGCATTTTTCCAACATCCCACACACATGTCGTATCCACAAAATCAACAACATGCATAAACACGTGTCATCTGATGGATTACCAACTGGGGCACAGATAGATCCCACAAGGTAAGAATTGTGGTCTCCTGTTCAAGCTGGTAACAACTACTGTCTTCCATGGCTCAGTCCTTGGACCCTTCCTGTCTGGTGTATATGTTTCAGAAATACAGTCAAACACATGAGGGCTATGTTTAGCAAAGTCTGTGGATTACTGCAAAAAGGTTGTCATAATCGATGTTTGGGACAACAGAGACATCCTTAGAAAGGGTCTCAGTCAGACAGATGTGGTGTCAAAATTATGGCCTTCAGCTACAGTCATACAAATACCACATAGGTGCCAATACCCTAAATATGGAGGTAATAATAAGGGATCTATGGACACATGTGGATAGTCATCTCTACTTCCAGAAATACATTCACAAAGTGGTTAGAAAATCATGCTATGTGCTCCCACAAATTGCCAAGGTCTTTGCATGTAGGTCAAAGGAGATTCCCTCTACTCATCAGTCATCAGACACATCAGAGAGTATCACAGCACACTTGCGATGAATCTGACTAGGCATCTTCAGCAGCTGGAAAGACCACTGAAGTACTTCAACAAGAGGATTACTGGCCTCAAACAACAAGACTGAATTTAACTCAATCTGAACTCTGTTGCATACTGCCTACTCTGACGATCTCTGCCCAACAGACAGGTCCATGTCCAATGCAGAGCTGATGTACATGCGCTATCTGAAGTGAACCCAAGCTCACTGTGCCACATGCTCTAGGGATATCATCATCACAACAATAAATAGAACATGTTGGAGGGATATATTACTAACTCACAGACTCCCCTTGCTTTGGAATAGGCTCCCAACCTACATTAAGCTGAGTCCCTAACTGACACTCTTCCAGAGGAGCCTTGATGAGTGTATGTGAAACTGAACTGTCACACCATGGATCACTTCATCAGCTCTACTACACAGAGTCCTAGGGAACTAACCCCATGTGTAGTGATAGCTGCACTCTCTGGCCATACTAATATATGCCTTCAGGCAGATAGCCTATTACCTACCTATGTACCTATATATATATATATATATATATATATATATATATATATATATATATATATATATATATATATATATATATATATATATATATATATATATATATATATATATATATATATATATATATATGTAGGGGTAACACCGTATAATAAGCCAAAGATGGATGGGCAGAGATGTGTGTAAAAGAGTGACCATGACAGGGAGCCATCCAGGACTGTCCCACCCAGCACACATCCCAATGGCACAAAAGACATGAGGTGCACATCTCACCCACTGTACATAACAGCCACCAGTATCTGTAAGCATTACAGTGTATGTGGTCCATGTACCTGCTGTACAACATGACTGTACAATGAAGTACACATCTACTATTTGTAGACATGTACCAGTCACATAGGTTCATAGGTATGTAGTAGACTATCTTCACAAAGGCATATATTAGCCTAGACAAGTTGTGCAGCTTTCACCACCCCATTGGGTAGTCTACCAAGCCCTAGTTCTAATAGTTAATACCCTAAGCCCCTTTCTAGTGGGGCTGCTGATGTGATGCCTGGCGTGAATTGTCTGTTTCCCATCCACTCATCAAGGTTCCTATTGAAGAATGTCAGTGAGGGGCTCTGTCTGATGTATATTGGGACTCTGTTCCACAGTAAGGCAAGTGTCCAGGATGGTACTCTATCCCACCAGCATGTTGTATTCATTGTTGTGATGAGGTTCATATCCCTGGAGTGTGTAGTGCAACTCAATTTTGTTATCCGTAGATGGAGCAGGTTCAACAGTTATGTGTTGGACATGGCTCTGTATGTTAGGCACAGTGTGCCTCTGAGTAGGTGGTACGCAACGGAGAACAGATTTAGTTTTACCAGTTGTGTTGCATAACACAACTGTTTGAGGCAAGTAATCCTCTTGGTGAGGTACCTCTTTGGTCTATACAGCTGCAGGATATGCTTAGCTGAGTACATCCAAAATGGTGCATTGTACTCAATGATGGGTCTGATGACTTAAGAGTAAAGGGCCACCACTACCTCTTTTGAACCTGATGCAAACCCTTTGTTGATTAGGTGGGCCACATAGGATTTTCCAATCACTTTGGCAACATGGTTGTCAAAGTAAAGATGACTATCTACTTGTGTCCCCAGATCCCTTATTACCTTGTCAGTTTTAAGGGGGTAACACCTATGTGGTAGTTTGTGGGTACTTTGTTTTCACCAAAGGGGATTACTATGCATTCTTCCACATTGAGCTTGAGACCATGATTCTGACACCACACATCTGTCTCATAGAGTCCTTTCTGGAGAATATTTGTGTCATCCTGGGAATCTATTATGGTAATCACTTTACAGTTCCCAGCAAACTTAGTCAACCACAACCCTCCTGTGTTGGCATGTACTTTTGAGAAGTCTATACCAAATAGGAGGGAACCCAGGAATGAACCCTGAGGGACACCGGTTATTACCGGTGTAGAGTCTGACATGTAGCCAGCAACTCTTAATTTGTGGGATCCATCTGTGAGCCTGTTTGCAATCCATCTTGTGATGTATGGATTCATTTCCAGGTTGGTGAGTTCATCTATGATACCTGACTGGGGAATGGTGTCAAAGGCCTTAGCAAGGTATAGGTAGGCTGTGTGGAGCTCATTTCAATCATCTGTAGCCTGGGTAACTGTCTCGAAGAAATCCACCCAGTTCAGGAGGCGTGATCTGCATTTGACGAAGCCAAACTGGGTGTGCTCAACTATGTGAAGGTTCCCAATGTCTTTATTGTTGACTTCCATTATGATTGGCTCCATTGCCTTGCAGATAAGACCTGTCATGTTCATAGAGCGTGAATGCCAAGGGTCTTTTGTGGCCCCACACCTGTGGAGTGGGACGAATGTTGCTGTGCAACATTCTATGGGTACATATCCTGTAGAGAGCATGTAGAGAGAGGTGCAAGTATCCTTGATGAATATGGATATATCCCCACCCTATGTGCTATGATCCAAGTTCTGATGCTGGAAGGTATGGAATGAGTAGTATCGTGGTAGTGCTGGTGTGCTCTCTGGAGCCCTGAACTAGGTCTCTGTTACTGCACAGATATCAATATTCTCCATACTGAGATGTGCCTCGAGTGTGTGTATCTGGAGGCTGAGACTTTTGGCAATGAGTAGCATTTAGCTCACGTTGTGGTTATTTGTGTTGGTTACGGAGTTTGGTTTGTCCTGAGTTACCGGTGTTCCACACCTGAAGTTAATGCCTCATTGGTCCGATCTGACCATAAGCTAATTACCTTACATATCCACATTCTGCCCCCACCCCCCATTAAGGAAACCATGCAAAAAAATATATCCAAAGCCAACTTCATGATTCTTAAGACAGAAGTGGTGAACTTCAGGACACCCATGCAGTTGGACAATATAGTTACGACTACTGAATCCTACACAATTGCACTTTATAAGCACTTACATGAGTGCATGGATCGTGCTATCCCAAACAGAACCAAGATGCTATCCTCCAAGAAAAGGAAGCCAATCTGGTGGTCCCCTGCCATAAACAAACTGCACAACAGAAGGAAGAAACTGTTGCAAAAGAGGCTAAAACCCATGAGTGGAGGAGCTCCCTGGTCAGCCTCAGAAAGAAGCTGCGATCCCTGATAAAATCCTCCAAAGATAGTTACGTAAACAAAATCACCACTGATTCTAAAGACAACCACAAAGCATTCTATAGCTATGTCAAGAATCACAATGGCAATACTCAAATCTGCTCTGAGTTACAGCACAATGGCACTAGATATACAGACCCAACTGATTTTGCCAACATCCTGGCAGATCGGATCAGTGCTAACTTTACCCCCCTCTCACCCATGAAAGAGCCCATCTCCATACTGGAAGAATGCAAAGTTTCTGTCATCACGGCTGCATAGGTGAAAACCACTCTCCAAAGCCAGGAACACAGCATCCATGGGACCAGATAACATCCCAGGCTGCTTTCTACATGAACTACAGAATGAACTGGCACCACACCTAAGTACCACGTTCAGTCATAGCCTCACCTCAGGCTTTGTGCCTGCTGAATGGTGCACAGCGACTGTTATCCCACTACACAAGGGGGGAGCCATCACGGACCCTGGGAAATAGTGCCCCATTAGCCTGATCAGCCTGGTCTGCAAGGCCATGGAACGTATCATCATGGAAATTAAAAACAAAGACATTGGCAATCTCCATACTCTGGAACGCAAGCATTTCGGGTTTGTAAAAGGCAGATCATGTCTCTTAAACCTGATAGACTTCTTTGAAGCAGTCACCAAAGCCGTAGACAAGGGTAAGGTAGTTCACACAGCCTATCTAGATCTTGCCAAGGCTTTCGACACCATCCCCCACTCTGGAATTATAGATAAACTCACTAAAGTAGGTAGAAATCCCTATGTCACAAGATGGGTTGCCAACTGGCTCACTGACAGAACCCACACTGTGAAAGTAGCAAACTCCAAGTCTGACTTCAGACCAGTGACAAGTGGAGTACCACAGGGTTCAGTCCTGTGTCCTGTCCTGTTTGGTATCTACTTCCCTGAAGTATAGGCTAACACAGAAGGTCTTTGGCTAATGAAGTTTCCAGATGACTGCAAACTAGGAGCCATAATTGAAACTACTAACGATGTGGACATCCTACCAAAGGGCCTCACTGAGACAGATGCCTGGTGTCAAAGCCATGGCCTCAAGCTCAATGCCAAAAAGTGCATTTTCATCCCCTTTGGTAAAAACTCTGTACCCATGAACTACAACATAGGTGGCAGTATACTTAACACCGAAAGTGTGATGAGACCTTGGGACACAGGTGGTCAGTAGACTCTCCTTTGATAATCACATTGCCACAGTAGTCAGGAAATCCTTCGACGTGGCACACCACATCACAAAAGGTTTCTCATGCAGAAAAAAAGAGGTAATTGTTCCCCTCTACTCATCACTCATTAGATCCATTATAGAGTACAACAGCCCTTTTGGTATGTACCTCACAAGACATCTACAACAACTGGAAAGCCTGCATAAATACCTCACAAAGAGGATTAGCGGCTTCAAATACATGCCCTACACAGACCGTCTCAAAACACTCCAGCTTTACTCTGTCACATATCACATACTCAGAGGTGATCTCTGCCTAACATACAAAGCTATGTCAAACACAGAGCTGTTGAACATGCTCCCCTTAAAGAAATCCCAATCTCTCCAAGCTCCGGCCCCAAAACCGGGACCAAAATACAAAAGGAGGGGGTATATCCATTTTCATAAAGGATACCCACACCTCCAGGTTAGTGACACAGCATGAGGCCTCGGAGGCCATCCAAGTGCAACTAACAGTGGGCAAAGCTGCTTATCAAATCATAGCCTGCTACAGATCACCTACCTTGTCTCAGGACCCTCACTCAGCATTCCTGAGAACACTGGAAAATATAAAGGTCTTACCAAACACCATGATATTAGGAGATTTCAACTACCCAAACATTGACTGGGGGAATTACTCAAGTACAAACTTCTTTGCCCAATGCTTCCTAGAGTTTATAAAGTCAAACACCCTGGAACAGCTGGTCACCACGTGCACTAGAGGTGACAACATACTAGACCTGATCATCACCAACATGGGGGATCAGTGTTCCACACCAGAGGTTAAACCCTCGCTGGTAAGATCAGATCATAAAGTAATCACACTGGACATCCACATCCCGACCCCACCCCCAGTCAAGGAATCCACTGTGAAAAACTTTTCAAAAGCAAGCTTCCCACTTCTCAAGACCGAAGTGGAAAGTTTCAAAGCCCCCTTGCTACAGGATAATGCTATCAAATCTGCAGACTCCTTTACAAGTGCATTATATGAGCATCTACAGGGATGCATGGATCGAGCCATCCCGAGTAAAACCAAGACTCACTCCTCCAAAAAGAGGAAATCAGTCTGGTGGTCCTTGGCCATAAATAAGCTATGCAACAGAAGGAGGAAACTACTACATGATAGAGCAAAATTCCAAAAAGGCATCACTGATCATTATTAGCAAGAAACTACGATTGTTCATAAAATCATCCAAGGCCAGTTTTTAAAGAAAAATTGCCAAGGTATATAAAGATAACCACAAAGCCTTCTTTACCTATATCACACATTTAGGTGGCAACTCTCAGATATGCTTTGAGCTACTGCAAAATGGCAAAAAATACACTGAACCAACTGACATTGCCAACATCCTAGCAGACAAGCTTAGTGCAAGCTTCACCCCCCCACCCCCAAAAGGGCCTGTGTCTATCCTAGAAGAATGCAGAGCCCCAGACATCATGGACATGCAGGTAAAAACAGCCCTCTCCAAAGCTAAGAACACAGCATCAATGGGACCGGATGGTGTCCCAGGCTGCATCACAAGCTCCAAAAGGAACTAAACCCTCACCTAAATTCACTGTTCAGACTCAGCCTTACCACAGGCTATGTACCCAAAGAATGGCATACAGCAACAGTCATCCCACTCCACAAAGGTGGTGCCACAACAGAACCTGGGTACTATCACCCTATAAGCCTGACCAGCCTGGTCTGCAAAGCTATGGAGCGAATTATCATGGAACTCATAAACAGAGACATTGGGAAGCTCCAGACACTGGACACTACCCAATTCAGCTTTGTTAATGGCAGATCCTGCCTCCTAAACCTAGTTGACTTCTTTGAAACAGTTACCAAGGCCATAGATGAAGGGATGGTAGTCCACACAGCCTACCTGGACCTCACTAAGGCCTTTGACACCATTCCCGACTCTGGCATCATAGACAAGCTTAACAGCTTGAACATTAACCCTATGTCATGAGATGGGTGGCCAAGTGGCTCACAGATAGAACACGCATGATCAGAGTTGTGGATGCCATGTCTGACTCTAAACCAGTCACAAGTGGCATCACACAGGACTTGGTCCTGGGACCCCTCCTGTTCAGTATATACTTCTCTGAGGTACAGGCAAGCATGGGAGGACTATGGCTGACCAAGTTCGTAGATGGCTGCAAACTGGGGGCCATAATCAACTCTCTGGCTGACACAGACATCCTCCAGAAGGGTCTTACAGAGACAGATACCTGGTGTCAAAACCATGGCCTCAAGTTGAATGCCAAAAAATGCATAGTCATCCCCTTTGAAAAAAACAAAGTGCCCATGAATTACCACATAGGTGGTAATCCACTAGGTACAGAAAATGTAATTAGGGAACTGGGGGCCCAGGTAGATAGTAACCTCTTCTTTGATAATCACATTGCCAAAGTGGTTACATATTCCTTCTATGTAGCCCACCTAATCACAAAAGGGTTCACCTCTACAGCAAGAGAGGTCATTTGCCCCTCTACTCATCACTCATTAGGACCATAATAGAGTACAATGCCCCATTTGGTATGTACCTTAATTGGCAGATGCAACAGCTGGTAAGACCACAGAAGTACCTCACCAAGAGGATCATGGGCCTCAAAAAGATGCCCCATGCAGTTCAACTAAAGAAACTCCAGCTCTACTTGGTTGCTTACTGCCTGCTCAGAGGAGATCTATGCCTGAGGTATAAGGTCATGTCCAACCCAGAATTAATGGACATGCCCCACCTCAAGAAAAAAAAAAATCTCTTAGAGCCACACACTCCAGTGAATTAAACCTCAGCAAAGCAATAAACAGGATGTGCTGGAGGGATAGATTCCTGTCCCAGAGACTTCCCTCGCTCTGGAACAGAATCCAAGTTGATGTTAGGCAGAGCCCCTTGCAGACTCTCTTCAAGAAGAATCTTGACGAGTGGATGGGAAATTGTAAATTTACCCATGGGATCACTTCAGTGGCCCTGCTAGACAGAGGCCCAGGAAACTAATTTAAAAGGGAGGCGAAAGCCAACACATTCTGGCTAGGCTTATAAATGCCCTTGGACAGATAGCCTAGTACCTACCTATGAACCTATGAACCTTTGAGCCTTGCCTAAAAAGGTAATATGGGGACAGCAAGAGCCTTGGCCAGTATTCAGAAGCATAGGGGTGGCAGATTCAAACCATCTGTAGCGAAGCAACAAGGCTTGTCTATCATGTCATCATAGGCATACAGAGACTGGATCCCCTTTGAATGACACCAGAAGCTCAGCCAATTGTTGAAGTTTATTATCTTTCTGTTATATTGCAGTATCATGTAGGTGAAGGTAAGATGCTACTCAAGGTTTGACCCTGTGTGTGCCAGTATGTGGTGCATCAACCCATATATGATATGGTCATGGCCTATGCATACAGTACACTCACAATACACCTAGTATGATAAGCCTGCTGAGGTTAGCAAATGTGAAAAAAGCCTTTGTGCAGACTGTCAGCAAGTAATGTCTGTATTGCACCCTGTAACTCCATATTGCTTGCTGAAGTGTAAAGAAGTACTTAGTTTGGATTAAGAACACAGCACTTGCCAAGTGTGTGTGTGTGTGTGTGTGTGTGTGTGTGTGTGTGTGTGTGTGTGTGTGTGTGTGTGTGTCTACCTGGGAAGGAGCAACCTTTTTGGAGACTACTCATGCACCTTAAAAGTGGTATATTCATCTTTGTCAAGTCTGATGATGTCACCAACAATATACCTGTGGAACAATAAACTCCCAGTAATGTGTACAGTGTGTCGTGTAAATGTATACTGCTGTAGTATCATAATATAGTTAGGTAGGGGTTTGAATCCTGCATTTGCTGAGTGTGTGTGTCTCCCTGGGGAAAAGCAACCTTTTTGGAGACTACTCACACTCCTTAAAAGTGGTGTATTCATCTTTGTCAAGTCTGATGATGTCAGCAACCTACAAATATACCTGTGGAAAAATAAGATCCCAGTCATGTGTATAGCGCGTCATGAAAATACCTACTGCTGTTATAGCATAATGTAGTTAGGTAGGGGTTTGAGTCCTGCTCTTGGCAACTGTGTGTGTCTCCCTGGGGAGGAGCAACCGTTTTGGAGACTACTCACACACCTTAAAATTGGTATACTCATCTTTGTCAAGTCTGATGATGTCACCAACGTACAAATATACCTGTGGAAAGGTGAAATTCCAGTAATGTTTATAGCGTGTTGTGTGAATGCATACTGCTGCAGTATCATAATGTAGTCAGCTAGGGGTTTGAATAATGCACTTGCCAACTGTGTGTGTGTCCCTCTAGGGAGGAGCAACCTTTTCAGAGACTACTCACACCTCTTAAAAGTGGTATACTCATCTTTGTCAAGTCTGATGATGTCACCAACCTACAAATATACCTGTGGAAAGGGGACATTTCAATTATGTGTATAGCATGCCGTGTAAATGCATACTGCTGCATTATCATAATATAGTTAGGTAGGGGTTTGAATCCTGTACTTGTTAACTGTGTATGAGTGTGTGTGCCCCCCAGGGGAGGAGCAACCTTTTTGGAGACTACTCACACAACTTAAAAGTGGTATACTCATCTTTGTCAAGTCTGATGATGTCATCAACCTACAAATATACCTGTGGGAGAGTGAAATGCCAATAATGTGTATAGTGCATCATATAAGTGCATACTGCTGTAATATCATAATGTAGTTAGATAGGGGTTTGATTCCTGCAATTGCCAAATTTACCAAAGTAAAATCCTAGTAATGTGTATAGCGTGTTGTGTGAATTGATACTGCTGTAATATCATAATGTAGTTAGGCAAGAGTTTGAATCTTGCACTTGCTGACTGTGTGTCTGTGCTTCAGGTGTGTGACACCATTGACCAAAGTTGAGTGGGTTTTGATTTTTCTAGTGTATGACATATCACAATGACAACTGTATGTGCATTACACATGTAAGGTAGCTGTGGGGCAAATCCATATACATACATGTGACCTCAAGTATTTCATAGGTGGGTACTCTGCTTTCTCCATGAACGCATGTGTTATCTTTGTCAGAGTGTGCTTACGTCACTTCTGTATGCTTGTGACAAGCTTAGCCACTGCAGTGATCCCTGGGCTACGTCCTCCATTTCACATCCACTCATCACAGTTTCTATTGAAGAGTGTGAGTGAGGGTTTATGCTTGAGGTATATTTGAAACCTGTTCCAAGGCAAGCAAAGCCTGGCAAAGATGACTAATCATTATAGGTGTGCAGAAACCTCTGTGGATCTGCATGCAAACCCTTAATTTCTTATGTGCTCCACAGAGGGATTTCCAAAACCCTTTGGTATGTGATCATCAAAGGAGAGATGACTTAACACATGGCTCTGTATACATTAGTACCTGTTCCACATTTTAGGGGCTACTATCTATGTGGTACTCTGGGGATACTTTGTTTTCTAAAAGTGGATAACTATGCTTTCTTAGGCTTATAGCTTTACACCATGAGTTTGACACCAGGTATCTGTCTATATGATACACTTTTGGAGGATGTGTGTGTCTTCTGGAGAATAAAGTATAGCCCACAGTATGCATTGTCAGCAAACGTGGGCAGACATATTCCTACTGTGTTTGCTTGTGCCTAAGAAAGCTATATGCCAAACAGGAGTGGTCCCAGGACTGAGTGCAGGTGAATACCACCTGTTACTGGCATAGAATCGTACATGGAGGCTGCAAATGTTACTGTGTGTCCTACATCTGTATGTCAGTTGTCAAGCCATCATCTAACAATCGTTTATGGTCAGTCTGTTGAGGTTATGTATAATACCAGTGTGTGGGATGGGTATGAATTGCTGGTGAGCTATAGCTTGGCTGTGTTGACCTACCCTCCCTCACCTATAGCCTTGTTGACTGGCTTGAAGTCTACTAGGTGGAGAAGCCATGATCTGGCCTTTAGAGAACCTAAGTGAGTATGGTGCAGTGTTTGCAGGTTCATAATATCTCTGTTAATGAGTTCCATAATGCTGTGCTCCATAGCCTTCCAGATAACATTGGTCTGGCTTATAGGGTGAGAGTTTCCAGGACCTATTGTAGTTCTACCCTTAATCAATTTATGTTAACATTTGCACTGGATGTGACGAGGGTGGACAGGTTTAAGAATAAGTATATTAGAGGGTCACGCCAGGTTTGAAGGTTAGTAAACCATGCCAGATAGGCAGGATTAAGTTGGTTTGTACATGTGCTGAGGAGGGATGCAGAGTATATTGTGAAATAGATGCTAAGGGTGACGCAGCCAGGTAACAGGAAAAGAGGAATGCCTAAGATGAGGTTTATGGCTGTGATGAGACAGGACATGCAGGTGGATGGTGTGATTGCGCAAGATGCAGAGGCCAGGAAGAAATGATGTACTGTGGCGACCCCTAATGGGAGCATCCGAAAGGAGAAGAAGACGCTGTAGCTCAACCCTTGTGGACTGTGAACACCATTACCGTGTGTCATTCCACAAGTATGTAACCTGCATAGAGGCTGCATCTGGACAGAGCATTTAGGTGAGTGGTGACTTCATATGTCAGCTTGTGTATGACACAGCCAGGGACACTGTCCAGTACCATTGCCACTGTGGTGTGTACTTTGTTAAAGAGATGTTTTAACTAGAGTGTCTGTGAATCATCAGGTTTTACATTCTTCAGATCTGGAAATGTGGCCCTTGTGTAATGACAGGGTGGTGAAATTCGCATTCAAACTATCTGACAAGGAATTGGTAATGTCAGTCAGATAAGTGTACTTTGTGACCATTTACATTAACTTTGACCCGATCTGAGATTTCCCCTGTAGATTGTGAACAACACTGAAGAAGGCTTTAGTGTTGTCTTTGGAATCGTTGCCATTTTGTATTTTGAAACTTGCCTTGTATGTTTATTGAGGGATTTTATTTTCTCAATGATACTGACCAGAGAGTTTATCCCTTCTTGGTATGTAACTCTTTTGGTACAACTTCACACCTTCCATTATATATTTAGTTTATAGCAAGGGTCCATGAGACTAATGCACTTTTACTGTATAAGTGAGAATTTCTTGTGTTTGTGATAGCATGGTCCATGCAACCCTGTAGGTGAACAGTGTGCATTAATAAAGGATTATGCAGCTGGGACAGTGTTAACCTTAGTAATACAAACCAATGACAGATAGCAATGACAGCATCACCCACAGCACAATGTCAACCCGTGTCGTACACACACATGTGTACTCAAGTTCAGAAATGTGTGTAGTACAATGCATACTGGCCACCAATAGAAAGTATGGTGTGTTAACACTGGCCAATACAGGGCATGTCACCCTGCCCATGTGTCCAATATGCACGTACATGCAGACAGTGCACCTCCACCATGTTCACAAATGTACACCTGTAGAACTGTGCTGCACACACCCCACACTTACTCACCACTGTATAGCATGCTGACACAACTACACACATCAGCCAAGTGGCACATGGGCAAACAAAACACAATTGGAATAAACACTAGTGGAAACAATACAACATTGCTAATTACAGCTTTAATGCATCATGCCTGCTCAGCTACACCTTCGAGGATATAATTACACTTTACTGCTGACAACATGCTACACATTCAACCATTGCTATTCTTTATTAAAGTCACCCTGTGCATCAGCACCATGTTATCCTGTTCCTGCATCAATGTTACAGATTACAGGAGGTGGCACAGATTTCATCATATGCACAGGGTGTGTTGTTGGTTTGCCAGAGGTCTACACTGAGCCATGCAATCGACATGTGTGTGTGTGAGTGTGTGTGTGTGTGTGTGTGTGTGTGTGTGTGTGTGTCAGGGCCATGTGTACTGTTATGGGCCAATGTTGATGTAATGTATGCGGGTATGTGTTTGCCTTTGGTTTCTGTTTTATATGTGTGTGTCTACATGCAGACAGTTCCACCATGTGGCTGCCATATACGAGGATTTGTGAGACAGCTGCAGACTGTACCTGGCAGGCTTTACAGATCACTGTCTCTGGCCATGGATATGGAACCTGTGCCTGGCAGAGGTGCTACAGACAGTATCAGGTACTAATCCAAACTGGATACTATCCGAAGAGGTTGACATATGTCCAATGGATCCAGGTCCCTGCTGGGACTGGCCAGAGCCATGTGCACGTGGTCTTCTAGGATGGTTTATGCACAGCCCCCCCAACATTGCTGGGACTGGTACTGGCACTACGGGAGTGGCTGTGACTTGCTGGATGTCCACAGCGACCTCCAGCTGCTGATGTTGCTGGCATACATCCCCGTCGACGTGTCAACTATCCCACACTGTCCTGACACATGGACATGACATTGTGGAGGACATCCAATGTCTCACCCCAACGTCTATCAATGACTTCAGTGTAATTACATATGGCACCTGCTAGGTCACGGATACTGTCATTTACAGAGGTGTTATGAGCCCTGTGTACACTTAGTGCCTGTCTGGCATACCGCTCCATTTGTGTCTGTGCCTCCATGACAGCCTGGAACATGCGTGTGGTAGAAAGAGGTGTGGCATGTCTGCCAGGGGCATAATGACCAGCAGTGCTCTGACAAGAACCCCTGGGCATCTGCCTATGTGGTACCACTCCAGACATATGGCTATGGCTGCTGTGTCCTGATGCATGTGCCATAGTTACCACACTATCTTGGCCAGTGCCAACTGTACACTGTCCCTCAGCTAAGGGCAATGGTGATAATGGATGTACAGGCACTGTGTGCATGGATGGGGTGGAGACTTGTGTACTGTCAATTGGTGGCCCAACAACAGACCCTGACAAACCTGCCTGCACCTCAACACACCTATCATCATGAATACTGTCTGTCTCAGTGACATCAGGTTCCCTGCTGTACTGAACCAGCCCCATCTCGGCACCTGTGAGAGGCAAACAGAAATCACACTTTAAGACCTGAATAGGATGTCAGACCACATGCACACATGCACACATGTGCACATGCGCACATGCACACATGCATACATGCACACATGCACACACACACACAAAAATACACTCCTCCCTAAAGCAGACACACACAACACCAGCAATCTCAGAACATACACAATAGCAGGAAATGGTGAGGTACAGTATCACAACCAAAACAGTCATATCACACATGTTAGCATGCAAGACATGTGTTGCTCAACAGCATGCAGTGCAAGTGTAGACAGTCCTTGTTGCTAACGTATACATGGCTTTGATGCATGTGTTTTGTTATTAGGTGATGGGCCTCCCCCTGGAACACAATGAATACATAGACACAACATTGCTGTGCAGGTATTCAAAATTCAATAGCATCGCAAGACCTATATGTGTCAGTTGTGCAAATGGTGATTGGTATGCATATTGTTTAGAGGTGCATATGTGTGCACACATGCAACATTAAGGTGTATAGCAAGGTGTATAGCAATGAAAGCTATGTATAGTACTGTGGTTACAATAACTGGATGGGGTATAGTACCCTAGGCCATCATCATGAAGCATCATGTGGTCACTCAAGGCTACAAATGTTTACCAAACCAGCACTACTCATGCTGTACTGGAGCCTCACTACCTTGGCTACATTCACCATTTCACAAACAGCTGTTACATGAGTTTGTAAGGAGTCCAATAAGGAGCATTCCCTGACATGAATGTGTAGTGTGTTGCAGAGTGTTTAAATGCCCCATGATAGGCCTCTACCCCTCAGGTATATTATGTGTAATGTGTGGATGAGATTTTGGATACTAGAGTGTGTCTTTACAGATGGATTGGGAATCCTTTATGTGCAGCATGTTAAAATGCTCTGTGTATGACATAGATGTTTATGTTATGTGCATGTTGAGTATCAACTGTGCCTATCCAATGGTCACTACAGTCTAGCCACATTTGTTTGAGATGGTCTGGGTATTGCATGTGTTTGAGGCAGCTAATCACATTAGTGAAATGTACATGGTCTTACACCAAACATGCACAGCATGCATTATGGGTAGGTGTGTTAAATGTGTACATGGCCTACATCTTAACTATGACATACACATTTTATTTACAATAATAAATGTAGAACACACTCACCAGCATCTGTCCACTGCCTTGATGTCACCCCAGAGGGACCTACATAGAGATGAAACAGTTTGTCAGTGGCCACAACTGTGGCATTGCTACTGTGTGTTTGCAATCTTACAGTACAACAACAGTTTACATTCACAGGGCTACAGATTATGTTCCAAATGATCAGTATTACACAACAACAGGCTCCACATATTTTAATGACACACTCCACATCTCACATATGCATGATCTACCAATACAGATAACAGTCTACAGATATGCCATGTTACCTGCATGCTCCATGTGTGCTTGCTGGGTGGCTCCAACCTCCATCATGGTGCATGTCTGCTGCTGTTGTTGTTGGGCAGGTGCCACCAGGTTCAGGAGCAGCTCCTCCACTCTGGTGAGAGGGGGTGGATATTAACACCACCTCCTGTTGCAAGCTGTTGTCTCTGCACATCAGCAACATGCTGACGGACATGTCTGAAAAGATCACTGCAATGGTGGCGTACCTGATCATATGTCCGGTTATGCAGACCTACTTCATTTACCCTGCAGACAACATCTTGTCACATTGCAGTACGCTCCTGCTGGTCCTGGCTGGTTTGTGAGAACATGAGACTGTAGTGCTGAAACATACTGGTAGTAATTATGTCATCTTCAGCACTACTGTAAGCGGGGTTCCTGTGATGTGCCATGATCCCTGGAAGACATAAATACGAAAATATGTCTGAGCAAGTCATATGGCGCATTTAACATTTTACAGTACAGATATCACTGAACTGCCATATATAGCAACCTATTAGCTAACCAAGAGTGAAACACTTTAACTGCCACTTATTACTGCTCACCCCACAACTGCTTGGAAGTGCCTGGCTCACTCTCAATCTAATGAACCATGTTCTGCACAGCAACACAATAAAATCACTATATAAGACTATACAAGAGTACCTGGCACACTGTATGCAACATGATGCACCACCTAGCCACAGCAGATATACATCAAGCTGATGTGTAAAGAAATATATCATCCATCACAATGAGTGTAAGGTCCAGTAAAGGTATTACTATTATACCACACAACTTGTTAATGGCAACCCATGTCCAAAATATGTGCACAATTGGGAATATAGGTTGCATACTGCTGTAGTACACTATGAATGTTGCTAGATACGCAGTTATATGTTTTACCACACATATGTCAAAGGACATGTTACAGACATACCCACACACACATCAGACATAATTACAGGACACAAAGGCACGACAACCCAGATAAGCTTT
Source organism: Protopterus annectens (assembly GCF_019279795.1). NCBI lineage: Eukaryota > Metazoa > Chordata > Ceratodontiformes > Protopteridae > Protopterus > Protopterus annectens. Next base: position 272,255,706 of record NC_056733.1, read on the forward strand.
CAGTGTGTATCATACAGTACTGTGTGTCAGTACTTACACAACCTTAATCTTGAGAAATGTAATCTATGATGAATACAGGGTCCACACAAAACAGTGGATGCAAGCAATGTGGACATACACCATACTTTGCTGTACATGCCCAGAGTTTCAAGTAGTACTACACTACACACAGGATTTGGATTCAACATCAGTACCAATTAATAATCATAGATGTAGTGCTTTAACCTCCAATGACACACCCTAGTTAAAACCAAGGGACTTAATTACACTGTATGCAATAGCACTTTTTCTGCCAAGCAACAGAATACGCAGGCTTTGCTAGGATCAAAGCAAGGACCCATAATACCATGACATAAACAGTTTCCCACTAAGCTATCCCACAGATACATATCTTTGACATATTCACAAACACATTGACCATCACAGTCTGTTAGTACAATATATTGCAACAAGTAGATGCAGGTGTGTATGAGTATATATATATATATATATATATATATATATATATATATATATATATATATTTATACACACATACATATACACATCCATTGGTGTACATATACATGGTATATGTAGGCACATATACATTTCACCTTTCATAGTGAGAATATCAATTATACAAAGGATGTGAGGTGTACATTAATGTAATTAAATCGCACAGTTTTGGGATAAATTAATTGAAGGCGTTCACAGCCCAGGTAGCTTTAGCAGACCTCACTGGCTTCAACATTGCAAACTGAACAAACCACCCACAGTGTTTAACCACCACATGTCATTTACCAGCACTGCATGCTGTCTTGTTTGTAACACACTAAAACCTACATACAAATATGCGCATACTAACCTTCACCAACATATATATCTCCACCCTTCACAAACAGTTGCAATATGTCCCCTGCTCTATGCACATATACAGATGTGAATATATATGACACATATATATTTCTCTGTATGTGTGTTGCATACACACATAAGGTCCACACTGTTGTAAGTCCCTGGACCTCACAGCTGAACTTTTGGGCCTTGCTGCAACACAAACAGGTGTCACATGTGAACACACACTAACATTAGAGGGGGTATATATAGCTACAAAAGCTATATAAGCATACTAGACTGCTACAGCAGGTGCAAATGCTAAGCTCCACTTTAATATGACCATCATGCATGTGTTGTTCTGTAACACCCATGTTTATATAATGGCAGTGCTAATCCCCCCAACAGCCATTGGCCACACTACTGTATAGAACACAGATAACATGGATCAGATCTTTGACATTTAATGCTGCGCTCCACATTTCACAGGTATGTCCCCACTGCCCACAGGTACACACTGTATTGTCCATAGCAGTAGTTAAGCAGAACATCTGTGCATAGATAAGTACTACTGCCACATATGAATGGTTCACATTATGTAGACTACTCTTCAAAAACATCTACTACATGCCAGTAAATACATATGTGTCACATACATTTCCTTTGTATGATTTGGTATTATTTCTTTTTTCTTTTTCCTTTTCTCTGTCTCTCTCTCTCTCTCTCTCTCTCTCTCTCTCTCTCTCTGTCAGTTTCTGCAATAGAATGATTGAGTTTGTTGGCAGAGATTGCAGCCTGCTTTTGAAGGTATTTGCACATGAGCATGTGATGGCCTCTGCACCAATTAGTAGCCAACATTTGCTAATTGCATGCAGCCTGCTGTGTAGTAATTGCAGTAATCACTGTCATAGCAACCCAGTACTATAAATTGCTAACCCAGGTAGGTGTGGCCCTTTCAGCTTTCCAAGATGGAGATCATCCTTGTTTGCTGTGGACATCGTAGTTTAAGACAGAAGGTTGGTATAGTATCAGAAACCAGGGGTGTAGCCAGTGACTTACATTTTGTACTCAGACCTAAATGTTGCTGCTTCCAGTACACACTTGTCAGTGTAGAAATGTACTCACCCCTCAAAATCTAACCCATGATACATGGGAGGATGTACTTTATTTTCAAATTTTACAATTAACTGCCATATAAAGCTAGTTAATGAGATGTATTCCTTTGGCACAAGAATTGTTTGTGAACTGCTATACTGTGAATATTCATTTACTCAGTTATAAACAGTTTGTGCTTTTTTAGTGTTGACATTAGCGCAAGCTGCTCAAGAAACTGGACACATTTCAGTACTGTGAGTATGCTTTCCTACATAGTTGGTAGACCCTGCACACACAGGTATATTCTACATTTGGGTAGGGGGTGCAGACATACAGAGAGCTTAGATATTATTGTGTGAATTTTATCTTGCTGGACTTACAGGGTTGCTGTGTACATGTTAGTTTATCAAGGCAAGTAGTCTGTCTGCGTAACTCCCAACTGTGGACCTATCTACATGGTAGCCAGAGATTAGCCTGTTATTCTTTGTCTGTGCACCACACAGGTCTTTTCCACACTAGAGCAATGGCATTGTTATATTTGGTTGCTACCAGTACATGGCTACATCCTTTTGTATTTCAGTGTTGTATTCCTACATAAGGGTATGCTTCCAGAACTCCTTCCAAAGCTATTTGCACAGTGTGTAACAGCAGAAAGGCTGATATGCCTCTGCATTTCTGTCTCTGCCAGACCTCTCAAACACTCAGGTACATATTCGAACAGACTCAGGGAAAAGTAGAGAAAAAGTCAGGGACACCTTTAAAATATTAGTGCCATTAAGTTAAGACTTTGAGAGAACCAGAGCATATGGATTAATACACCTTTTCTGAAGTAAAAGAAGTGTCTAACTCTTAATTATTGTCATTACTCATTACGTGTAATTCACCACCTTTCTGGCCAAAGTCAGTAGTTTTCGGAGGGTTTCAGAGGGACAGAGCTAAATTTTGTTTTAAAATCAGGGACATCCCTGAAAATTAGGGACAGTTAGGAGGTATGGCCTCTGCCCTAAACAGATATTCCAGTGTTTGTCCTGCTATGATACTGTGTGGGGGTTATAAAGTGATGGTGTAACATTATTTCCTGCTAGAATGGCTGCTTCTCTTATCCCAGTCATGTAATGTAATCCCACAACAACTGTTGGTAAAGATAAACAGAACAAGTTGTGTGGCATGGCATTCCTATTTTTCCTTTACATTCACTCATTCTGATGCATGATATATTTATTTCAGCACCAACTTGTTGTATATCTACAGTGGCTCAGTGGCACTTCATGCAGTGTAGTGTGTACAAGGTCTGGGGTTTGAGACTGGCAGAGGTGTTTTATTTTGCTGCTGAGCAGAACAAGGGCCCTCACATACAGAGTGACAAAACACTTTTAAGCAGTTGTAAGCGGGTTTGCGTGGGTTTGCGCGATGCTTAAGCAATGCTTAGCTAAGCGCAAACAAGCGCACCCTTGTGCAAACCTGCTAACTACTGCTTAATAGTGCTTACTCCCGCTAACCCCCGCGTTCATTTCTTTGAAAGAAAAGAAAAATGGGGAGATAGGAAAGTGGTAAAAAAGGGGCACAAAGAGAGAAAGACAGTACGGAAAGTAGCTCAGGATGTGCAGGACAGGTGTAGGGAAGGTCCATAGCTGCCCATTTCTTTAACAGCAACAGCTGTGCATATGGAATAAATTTGGAGGTAGATATGAAACCTTCAACCCCTGAGAGAGGGGTGAGGACAACAAAGTATGTTGTAATGCCAATTAAATTACATTTTGTGTGTCCAGGGGGCATGTGTGCAAAATGTGCAGCTATGTTTGGGGTGTAATTTTTTTTGGGGAGCAGATTGCCCTTTTTTTTCAGGTGAGAGTAGAATGTGGGGTAGGGGAAGTAGGTATTTTTGGGAAGGTATGTTGGGGAGGTGAACAGACAAGACAAACAAGACACATACAGGGGCAGAATATGACACATGTGGTAGGTGAACACCATTGATGGGGAGGGATGTTTGGAAATCGCAAGCCCATGAGCCCACAGTTGGCAACAGTGGAACTGAGATCCTCACCCATGAGCAGTCACCACTGCACCTTAACAGCCCACAGGGTAGCTGTGCTGGGGGCTGTGTAGGAGGGGCAGGCTGACCCGGGAGTTGCGCCACTTATGCCTCAAGCTGGCGTAGAGGTTCTGCAACAGAACGCTCGATCTCTCTATGCAGCACAGCCCAGACCGTTCGAAGGGTGACTGATGGCCCTCCTCCACCCATGCTTGCACGAGGGGGCCGAGCCCCATCCCCTGCAGTGCTTCTACCTGAAGTTGGCACAGGGCCAACAGAGAAGGAGGTCCCCAGCTGGGCACTGGACCTGCTGGTGCCAGGTGCCATGGCCAGCTGAGGTGGGACAGGTGGGTCCACTGGGACCGGCCTTCCCATATGAACTATGTTTTGGAGAATTTAATAAAGATATGGGTTAGTAAGTCAACAGCATTCCCAGTTAGTTATAACAGCATGCAGAAGTATTCCCATTAACCCAACACACCAGAATTTCAACAGTTGAAAAGCAAGCATAACACATGCATATATATAGAACAATAGTGAACATTACAACAGCATGCAGGTTTAATTGATGGCAACAGGCCACCAAAATTGTGGTATTTGAACAGGGCACGTGCATATAAATAAATGCAAATATTTATAAACCAATAGGACATATGCCCCAAGAAATGTTTTGAGATTAGTCATACCCATTGAAGTGTGGAATTGCATTTTTTATGCACATACAGTAGGGTGGAAAAAGATAGCTCAATTAACAACTTATATATCCTTCTAGTTTACACTACATTCCTATTAACTGCAGTTATATGTCCCTTACATGGATTATTACACTATCCAATGTACTTTTATTGTGCAATTGGATTTTGCTAGATCATTATATACATGAGCTTTATCTGACATACAAACTGTCCAGGATGTAGATGTTACTGTTACATATTTTGAGAGTTGCTCACACACACACTACTGCTGAGATGGTACACTGACAGCTCTGCTTTCATATAATTATCTAGATATGCTCAGGTGAAATTATCAGTTATATGTGAACAGTTCCCTACATTTCTGGCAGCACACTGATATTTCTGGGGAACACAATACCAAGCTACTCATGTGCCAGATTTACCTGTACATGCTGGGCATGAACCAACAGTTGAGGGCTGTAAATATGCATAAAAGCTACTTGTACTCCCTTCATCCACTTTATATGGACCTACCCAAGTGTGGGTTAACACTGCTTAATACAACAGTACTATTTCTAAAATGCAACAGTACAACAACATATCAACGAAAATCACACAAACGCACTCCAGGAATTATACCTTTATTAAAGAATTATTACACCTTTATTTATTGGGTTAAAATACTTTTTTAAGGCTCTCTCATTTATTTTATATAACAGTACATGCAGAATTATTACTAACCTGCCTGGTGATGCAGCCTTTGCAGCCTATCTTCATGGGCTTGCTGATTCATAGCCCAGACACCTGCTGCTGTGAAGTAAATGCAGTGATATTGAGCCATACCTATCCATAGTGTAGACAAGCATAGCAATTCTCAACTACTTAATACAATGGCTACTTACTCAGTACTGGAGCATTTGCCATCCCACAGGCCTCCTGGATCCACTGTTCCAGTTGATCCTCTTTACGTCGCTTCAGGTCAGAGTAATGGTGCCTGACATGCTCACCAGTCTGAGGAATGCCAGTGGCACTGGTGAGATCATGAACTAGATGGTTCCAGGCCTCCGTTTTGTATTGGGTGCCATGGTACTGGCCCCGCAGGAGTCTTTCCTCATGATTGTGGACAAGGAGCCAAACCATTACTTTGGTCTCCTCAATGCCCCAACATTGCGCTCAGAATCGAGTGCCTTCTCCAACACCAGCCATGCTGACTGCAGAAGGGAGCTACAACCAGTTATGGCAAGTATTCCCACCTGTGGAGCTTAAATATACCTCATTTCCTGCACTTATTTGTGATTGACCAGTTTTGAAAAACTCAGCTGTAGGCACACCTGCTTAGCTGATGTTAGCAATGTTTAATATTCCTTTGATAGATATGTGTCTGTTGAAAGTGCATGGTTATGAAATGCTGTCATGGCTTAGTGGTTATGTACTGTGACTATAGTGCACAGTGTCCTGAGTTCGAGCTCTGTCACTGCTTTTTATTTTTCTACTGGCCAGACCTGAATGGTTAAGGTACAGTGAAGGAGGTGTGGCTGTGTTTAGCCGACTTTGCTCAACTTTTCCCGACTTTGCTCAGCGTTGCTCGACGTTGCCTGACATTGCCCGACGTTGCCTGATGTTGCCTGACATTGCCCAATGTTGCGCTGGTTAGCGCAGTGCGCAGCTACATGCAAACATGTTCTGGTTGCGCTAGTTTTTGCGACACACAGCTCCGCGCAAAGACGTTGCGCAAGTTAATGCAGTGCTCAGCTACGAGCAATTAAATATAAATATGCTCAATACTGGTACAAATATGCTTAGCAGTGCTTTACATTGCTTAAAATAAGTTACTCATGCATCAGTATGCATAACCATTTCACCTTGATATATATATATATATATATATATATATATATATATATATATATATATATATATATTCGTTCACTACTACATATAACATTTCAATGCTTTTTACAAAACTTTAAATAATAAATGTCAGGAAATATTTTTGTATACAGATTTCCAACAGAAAATGGCACGTGTAGTGGTGGGACTCAAACAGGGAATGCCTCCTCTTTGTGCGAAGGCTCTAACCACTACACTATCGCTATTTTGCTAAATTTGCATATATTTTTCTTATTATCATCTTTGGTGTCTAAACTGCTAACTGTAGCTAAGCAATGGGCAAACCCTACGGGTAGCTATATCGGAAATGAAACAAAAAGCATTTCTTTTACTTTTTATATTTGTAAGGGGTTTAATATATGGGGGAGTGTAGTGTTAGAATGTACACATATGAGCGGACTCGCTCATGTAACTAGACATTTCCCAAGTTTCAAAATTGCAGGGGGGTGGATGTTTGGACTGCTTGGCAGTCCGACACACTCCCTACACTCATCCATACTCCATGTAAGCTTTAGAGTTGAGGCAGCGCGCCCTCATTAATATACATGGTGCGCTGCTATCATAGTCTTAGACTGGCATTTCCATGTAAGACTAATGTAGTCTTACACGGAAGATTAGTAAATCCTGGGGACTGTCTTTTCTTTCCACTTAGCAAACCATAAAGATGCTTGCTTTCATTGTCATTCTAGCTGATTCCTGCTGTGATCCCAGCCCAGGGCAAGATCCATGGAAAAATCTTGATATGGTGCAGGTTTGTGCCAACTGATTGTTGACAAAAATACACCACAGCATTTGTTACATACATATGGATTTTTCCACATATAAATGCATTAATTTCTTGTCAGTTTACTCCATTTTGGTGATGAGAAGTTTTAAAATCAACACTTCCTCTTCTGGCTTTGCTTATTTAAATACAAGCATAGTGGCATGTTTCTCAAATTCCCTTTGTGTATCAATTACTTAGCACCATAACAACTAAAACTTAAGCACATGTTTGCAAAACATTAGGAGAATAACATATTTGTTTGCATCAATGTTTCTACCACAGCATGTTTTATTCTAACAATTCACTTGTTTGAACATTTGGACAAAGCCTAATTCTTAGAGGAACTGTCTCCTTTAAGGCATTGAATGTGACATAACAAAATCGGGAGGCTTTAGTAAAAATGTTCCATATAAATCATGTGACACAGCAGAAATTAAAACATGTCTAGTAGTACAACTGACAAGAGGGAAACAGCTGAATATGGGCAATGTAGAAATACTGCAATTCCAGAAGATAAGTGGATGACAGAAAAAAATACCTCCCTGTATAGTGCTTAGGATAGAGTAAAGCACTTCTGAGTAATTTGTATAAAATGGGTTATCTGTTCCTCGGCATCTATTTTCACTGAATGAGATAGGATGCAGAAAAGGACTATTTGAGGTTAACAGTGACTCCTTTTTTCTAAGTATACTTTGTTTTTAAATTCTTAAACCAGCAGTTATACTTCCTGCTGAAATAACTGCATTCCATGTGTTTTTCACAGTTCTATACCTGAGACCAATGCATGTTGCTATTTTTATGTATTTTAACTCAAAATATACAGTGGGAATCATAGTCATGGTGTTTAGGCATAAAGGCAGTCTGTGCAGGTTGTTGCTAAGGCCAACTTTGGTGAGATACATAAAGGTCAATTGTACTTACATGAGCTTACGAAAAAGGAGGCTTAATGAGATTCAAATGAGAAATGGTTTAGAATTTCTTAATCCAATGAGCCATCTTCCTGCCTGTTTTTGATTCATAATCATTTCTTGATGCGATTTAGCTCTGTGCACAGAGACATTATTGAAGGTAAAACTGCACCTTTTATATCTACTTTGCATTTGATGAAGATGCTTGTTGGCCTTGTTATTTTTTGAAGTGAGTTGCTTGTCTTGGCCAAGCCAACCACTTGGGCCCAGCAGCATTCAGTGGTCAAGAAGGCAGAGATATAAATTAAGAGGAACCTATTTTATCTTTGATAATCAAGAAATTCTTGATAGATTTAGAGTGGACATGGATATTGTAAGGGCTTTAGTGATATTGTATGGCCTACACATGAGAACTGGGAGATGCATGGCCTTCCTATACTTGTGGATATTTATATAAGGCCAACAGTATACTTGCCACAGGGACCTTCAGGAGACATAGTGGATATATCTCAGGTTTCTGTCTGGAGGATACTTCAGCAGCTCCTTCACATGCTCTTGACAAATGTGGATCAGTATATTATTTGCCAGCATCACTGCAGGGCAGAACCAGAACCATGCATGTCTTTTTCAAGACGGTGTGTTTCCCCTGAGGTGCTTGGTGTGCTAGATGGCACCCATGTTGCTATTAAGACCCATCAGAACCATGAGGCATGCAATATTGAAATAGAAAGGGCTATCATTTCATCAGCTGACAGGTAGTATATGATGCATGGGGTTACATCACCCACATATGTCAACCCAGCATCCTGGCAGTGCCCACGATTCTCATGCTTGGCTCATTCTACCATCTTTTCCTGCATGATAGGATGTACCATGGTCATCTTGTTGGTAAGTGGACATTTTTACCATAATTATGTAATTGGTTATACTTTGTAAAATGCATTGTTTAGTAGTAAACCACTTTTCCCTTGTTGTGTGTCTCTATCCCTTTTTCTTTTCTTGCATTTTCCAGGTGATGCAAGCTACCCTATTGTGCCATAGCTGACAACACTTATGTATAATCCTATGAGTGCTGCCAAAGATCAGTAGGACACCAACCTGTCCAAGACCTGGTTTGTCATGAAATGAGTGTTTGGCCTGCTAAAGTCTCACTTCTGTTGCCTGAATGAGTCTGGGGATGCTCTTCAGTATGACCCTGCTACTGTATGCAGAATGCTTACATTGTGTTGCATTTTGCATAACGTAATCATGTGTCAGTCTAGTGATGAACTGCCAAGTGATGTCAATGCAGTTCCCAGTATAGGTCCTTCCATGACTGATAATCATGTTGGTGGCCAGCTGGCAGCTGTAGTAAGGGGCCACTTGAATCAGTCTTCTGCATGGTTAATGGCTAAGCAGGCAAAGAAACGGCATCTAGTCCACAACTATGGACTATGATATTCAGGCGGGTGTTACCTTTTATTACAAAAAATGCATAGAATATAACTGATGCATGCAGTGTTATATGTGGACTATAATGTGTGGTGAAAGGCCTATTGTGACTGTACATCAGACGGTCCCTCAGATCTCTAAAGTATTTTTTTCTGTTTTATTTTTTTAAGTATAGTTACCTATTCAGGTTTTATATCTATTTTGTTTATTAGCATCATATATTCAGAGTCATTCCCAACTGCTCTCTAATATCTAAGTAGTGAACGGTACTGGCAGGACCTTAAATGTGTACTATGTCATTTTTATTGTACTGCGGCATGTGTTTCATTTAGGAACTGCATTGAAATATGCAGTTTCTTCTTCTGCTGGTATTCTCATTATTTGATAATTGTTCTTGGAGGGCTTGGCTGAATAAATTGAAGAAATGTATATGTTTCGTTGTGTATTGTTGAATTCTGTGGCTTTCACCTTGCAGTTTACATGAGATGCTCCCTTCTACTGGAAAAAAAAAATAATTTGTAATGGAATGTTGTAATGTTTCTGTACTTTTTTCTGATAAATAAGAATTTTTTTTTTCTCATCTATGAAGGTAATCTGGCATAGACAGGTAGTAGCAATCATCATTTGTACAGTACTGAGGTGGCAACAGCACTAGTGTTGAAGGCAGGATTAGCATCACTCCTGTAATTATTTATCTCTCCTGTGCATTAGGCTCTTAATACTCTTCCAGTTCCACATTGTAGTCTGCTGACCCCCCCCCCCTTTTTTATCTTTCATAGTATTGTAAACATTAATATTACTCAAATCAAACACACCTTGCTGAATAGGCTCTTAATGCTGTTCAAAATTGTAGTCTGCAGATTCTCTTTCCCGTTTCTTTTTTAATTTTTCTCTTTACTGTTGTTGTGGCAAGCCGGTACATAAAAAATCAACTGCCAATCATTAGCGGACCGGAGTTCCGCTGTGGCGACCCCTAACCGAGAAAAGCCAAAAGACACACTGTTGTTGTAAGCATTAACATTACTCAAGCAAAATACATGTTGTTGAGTAGATCCTTAATACTGTTCTATTTTGAAGTGTCCAAATCTCCCCTCCCCATTTTTCCTTTTTTATTCTCCTTTTTATTTTAATCAGTAACATTACTCAAGTCAAATTATTGCTGCTGAATAGGCCCTTAATACTGTTCTACATTGCAGTCTGCAAATTGCTCAAATTAAACATATTCTGCTAACTTGTCTCTTGTGATGTTTTCACTAGTTACACTATGCACCCTAATTTATAATAGGTCAAATGTGTTATCCTCAACATTCCCTAAGGATAGTGTGGATGATGGTTCCCCTGATCATGAGGAAGTGATAGCATGTGAGCTTGATGTTGACTTGCTGTGATGACATCACCTAGTAAATGAAGTTGCTCCTACAGACAGTAATCTCACAGGGTTGCATGACAGAGATCCCAAATGAGAGGTTCTTGCTACATGTAGAGGAACATACTGAAAAGGTCTATCTGCTTTCTTTTGGGTTAGTCCCTCCACACACTTTTTCCAGTACTTTCTTGAGAATCACATGGAGTGCACCCTACTATGCCCCCATATGTTCATACGGTACAATGTCCTCATCCCTGTCCATCACTATCTACTACTTGAGTCTGGTAGGTCCTGACTAGTTTGCCCATAGAGGCAGAAATGTCTGCTGTGTGTGCCACCATACTGTGCATGAGTGTGATCATAGCATTATCCTTGGTTTCTACTATTCCATGTACTCGGGGGAATCTTCATGTGCATCATGCAGTACTCTGAACATCTCTAGCTGATACTTGGCGGCAGTGCATTGAGGCTGAACAATGTCCTAGCACATTGTCTGCTGAGCAGCTAAGGCCATTTGTGTGCCTGGACCTAGCTGTGAGATATGCCTTTACTTGGCATCTGTTTGCACAGGAAATCATCATTACTGAAAACTTCTATCATCATTACTGTCTATTAATTGTTCCTGCATTGGTAACTACCCCTCCTGTTGTATCAAGGTCACTCCAACAACAGGAGGGATGATTGCCAACACAGGAACAATTAATTGACAGTAATGATGATAGAAGTGCTCATTTAAGCATGGACAATTTTAAAAGTGAAGATTGTCAGATGCCAGTCATTGTGCTTAATAACACTAAAGATTTTAAAGTGTATAATTCTTCTAACACACAGGGCAGCCACGGTGGTGCAGCAGGGTAGCAACGGTGGTGCAGCAGAGTGGCCACGGTGGTGCAGCAGGGCAGCCACGGTGGTGCAGCAGGCCGGCCACGGTGGTGCAGTAGGGTGGCCATGGTGGTGCAGCGGTTAGCGTTGCCACCTCACAGCAAGAGGTTCTCCGATTCGATTCTTGGCTGGGGTGCCTTCTGTGCGGAGTCTGCATGTCCTCTCTGTGGTCACGTGGGCTTCCTCCGGGTGCTCCGGTTTCCTCCTACATCCCAAAGACATGCTGTAGGTAGATTGGACACTCTAAATTGGCCATAGATGTGAGTGTGTGCATGTGTGTGCCTTCTGCGGAAGATTGGGCACTGGGCTGGCAACTCAACACTGTAAAACTCCGCTGCCAATCATGAGCGGCAACCCCTAACCGGGAAAAGCCGAAAGAAGAAGATAATTTTTCTAACACACATATTGACAGAGAAGCTGTCAATTTGTTAAGTAAAGGATTAACTTTTGTTCCTACAGGACCTTTAAATGGTATACATTCATTTACTTGAAAGGCAGAGGTACAGTCGCACTATTGTGTGACTGTACATCTCGAAAATCAACATGTCCCGAAAACAAAATATCGAAAACGGTAATCTGGAAAACCAGATTCAACCATTTTCAAACTCCAAACTTCTCCAAACATCATTATGCGGGGGGGCAAGTGCCCCCTGCACCCCTCCACACCCCCTACTTTAATATACAAACTCCAAGATCACACTACAGTGAGGGAAAGGGTTCATTTCCCAATCACTGCTATAGTGCGATCTGCACCTGAAATCCCAAATTCAAATGAGCAGATGCCAATGTGTATTCACTCATTGGAATTTGCAACATTGTCACTCGACATTTCAGAAATCTGCAGGTTGTACTTTTGCACTTTGGTGCATCATACAACCTCCTTTCAAATAAATGAATGTATATCCCTTTAAATTTAGCAACAACCCTTATAAATTTGAAATTGTTCTTGAGAAAATTAAATCTTGAATACGTCTTGGCAAAAATACGATGCAAAATAAGGATTTTCATGTAACTAGTACATATAACCCACCCTTGAATCTAGCACTATCTATATGTGAAAAGGTATTAGATATTAGATATTTAAAAACAAAGAAAGGTAGAGATTTTAAGGATAAATTGACCCAAGAAGAGAGAATAATATTGACATATTTAGCTGAGCAAAGTATTAGAGTAATGAAACCGGATACAGGTGGGGGGGTCTGTTTATCATTGATGATTTTGATTACAATAATCGTGTAAGAAACATATTATGTACTGATACATATGATTTAGAAATAACAAATGAGGCATTTATGGCTTTTAAGAAAATTGCTCATTTGTTTCAAGACATGTTTTTGGAAAGAAGAACAGACATAGAGTTATACAATTATCTTACTGTGATATCACCAATGATATCTGTTATGTTTGGAGTGCCAAAGATACATAAGAGCATAGATAATCCCCCATTGAGACCAATAGTTGATGGAAGAAATTCCATCACGTATGCCTGTGCTCAATATTTAGAAACTTAGAGTGTCTATAGAAAAGGAAAAACAAATTTGCAAAGATTCATAGCAATTTTTACAATTGCTAAATTATATTGAATATTCTGATGATTTTGGTTTCCTGACTATAGACGTCAAGGACCTCTTTTCCGTCATTTCACAACAACAAGGTATAGAGGATATTAGTGAATACTGAGTGCGCAGGGAATATCCCAGAAGGAAATAAATTTATATGTGGATTTATTCAAAATAGATTTATATAATAATTACATATTTTTTGATGGTAATTATTATTTGTAAAAAGTAGGGGTAGCGATGGTATCCCCCTGTGTACAGTATTTGCTAATCTGGTCATGATTTGTTGGGAAAGAAGGTTTATGATGAATAATGAAGGATTTAGCAGGCATATTAAGCTGTATCTTCATTACCTAGGTGATATTTTTGTGCTATGGACAGGTAGCCAGCGCAAGTTGCAGCAGTTTATGGATTTTCTTAATACCACTATGGAATTTGTAACATTTACCTATGATGGTGGAATAAACATCATCAACTATTTGAATGTCAGTCCAAGAAAGGATGTTTTAAATAGAAGATTAGTATCTAGTATACATAGGAAAAATACTTATTCTAACTCTTTTTGGGCTATCAAAGTGCACACCCAATGCATTATAAAAAATCAGTAATAAAAAGTCAACTGGTTTGAGCAGCCAGAATGGTTACTTTGGATATTGAATTTGAGGAAGAATGCAATAAACTTAGAGAAATGTTAATTTCTAGAGGTTATCTGATAAGTTTATATAATTAATTCTATTTGTAGGTCAGCAGTAAAAGACAGAAGGAATATTTTGTTCCAGTTTTGAACAAGAAGTATATAAATGTTTTACAAACTGATAGAAATGATAAGGTTAGTGATGACCTTACAGTGAGATTTATTACCACTTTTACTACTGATTATGTCAGCATTAGAACTATTCTTTTTAAGAACTGGGTTTTTATCGAGGAGGATAGACATTTGAGCGAAACATTAAAAGTTAAACCAAAAATGTTAGCAAGAAGAGGTTGTAATATAAAAATATACTAGAAGGGAAGAGTAAAAAGAATACTAAGATAGAGGGATGAAAAAATGTGCGCTGTTCATAGGTTCATAGGTGTGTACTAGGCTAATGGCCCTGGAGCCTTTACAAGCCTAGCCCATAGGATTACCCTGGCATTGTGCCACCCGATCTTAGTTCCTGGTGCCTCTGTCAAGTAGAGCCACTGGAGTGATCCTCGGGGTGAATTTTCTATTTCTCATCCACTCATCAAGATTTCTCTTGAAGAGGGCCAGTGAGGTGCTCCGCTTGACATGTATGGCAAGTCTATTCCATAGCATGGGTAGTCTCTGGGTTATGAACCTGTCCCTTCGGCTTGTTCTGTTGATTGTGGTAATGAGGTTGAGGTCTCTGGAGCATGTAGTGTGGAGGGATTGGGATTTCTTTAGATGTAGCATTTCTAACAGAGCTGGATCAGACATGACTTTGCAAGTCAAGCAGAGATCGCCTCTAAGTAGGTGATATGAGACAAAGTATAGTTGGAGTTTTTTGAGTCTGTCCATATAGGATAAGTGTTTAAGGCCTAATATCCTCTTTGTGAGGTATTTTTGCGGCCTTTCCAGTTGTTGTAGGTGTCTAGTGAGGTACATGCCAAATGGGGCATTGTACTCGATGATTGGCCTAATGAGGGAAGAGTAAAAGGAGACAATGACCTATTTCTTCCTAGATGCAAAACCCTTAGTAATGAGATGTGCCACATAGAAGGACTTTCTGAACAGAGTGGCAATATAGTGGTCAAAAGAGAGGTTGCTGTCAACCTGTGTTCCCAGATCTCTTATGATGCCTTCTGTGTTCAGTGGACTACCATCAATGTGGTAATTCGTGGGAACCAGATTTTTCCCAAATGGGATGACGACACATTTTTTGGCATTGAGCTTAAATCCATGGTTCTGACACCAGTCTTTGGTCTCAGTAAGGCCTCCCTGTAGATGTCAACATCACTTGGGGAGTTAATTATGGCTCCCAACTTGCAATTATCTGTGAACGTTGTCAGCCAGAGTCCCTTTGTGTTGGCTTGAACTTCAGAGAAGTAGATACCAAATGGGAGAGGACCCAGGACCGAACCTTGCGTGATTCCACTCGTGACTAGTCGACCGTCTGACTTGGAGTCAGTTACTTTCACACTGTGGGTTCTGTCTGTGACCCAGTTTGCAACCCACCTAGTGATATAGGTTTTGATGCCTAGCTTAGTGAGTTTTTCTATGATTCCTGAGTGGGGAATGGTATCAAAGCCCTTGGCCAGGTCAAGGTAGGCTGTATGAATCACTTTGCCTTCATCCACAGCTCTGGTGACTGACTCAAAGAAGTTGATCAGGTTGAGCAGGCATGATCTACCCTTCACAAAACCAAACTGTGTGGGATCCAGAGTGTGGAGGTTCCCTATATCTTTTGTTTATTAGGTCCATGATGATGCGTTCCATAGCTTTGCATATCAGACTTATCAGGCTAATGGGGCAATAGTTCCCAGGGTCTGTAGTCGCTCCTCCTTTGTGGAGAGCGATGACTGTTGCAGTGCACCATTCAGTAGGGACAAAGCTGGAGGTGAGGCTGTGATTGAACAGGGCATACAGGTGAGGTGCCAGTTCACTCTGTAGTTCATGTAGAACACAGCCAGGGATATTGTCAGGTCCCATAGAAGCTGTATTCTTGGCCTTGGACAGTGCTGTTTTAACCTGTGCAGACTAATACTGGGTGCCTGGCAATCTACTGGTATTGTGATTGGTCCTTTGGTGGGTGGGGGGGGTAAAGTTGGCACTAAATCTGTCGGCTAGTATATTGGCAATATCTGTTGACTCAGTATAGGAGGTCAATACAACAGCAAGTATGCAAGTGAGGCTAGTCCACGGACTGAACCATTCCAATGCAACAACAAAAGAAAGCACAGCACAGAAGGGGAATGTTTAACACTGAAGAAGGTTCCTTTGAGCTGAAACCGGTTTGTATTTGTTTGGGTCAGCAACATGTAATAAATTAATTTTCAATTAATCTTTGGATTTACTCATTCTGCTTTTGTGCTGGACTTTCTTTCATTGTTGCATCAGTATAGGAGGTGCCATTGTGCAACAGCACCGAGCAAATCTGGGTATTGCTGTGGTGATTCTTTACATAACTATAGAAGGCCGTGTGGTTGTCTTTACTATCTGCTGCAATTCTTTTTTCATAGCTAGCTTTAGAGGATTTGATGAGGGATCACAACGTTTTGTTGAGCCTGATAAGGGAGGTTTTTCCCTTCTTAGGACTTCACCTTATTTCTCATCAGTTTCCTCCTTCTGTTTTAGAGTTTGTTTTTGGCAGGGGGCCACCAGATCGGCTTCCTTTTTTTGGATGAGAGCATCTTGGTTCCATTGGGTGTGGCGAGATCCATGCATTTGTGTACGTGTTTGTACAGGGCATTAGTGTATGATTCAGCAGTCATGCAGCTGTTCTCCAAATGCATGGGTAATTTTTATCACCTCATACATGCAAGGGAACAATTTCTGATAAGGGACACTACATATCTTATAATAGGATCATTTAATTGTATTATTAAGAGCGTAGTTTATCTGGCTTTTTGTATGAAATGCCCCTGTTACTATGTTGGAAAAATAGAAGGAAGTTTAAAAAAGGAATATACAAACAACAATATGCAATAAAGAAAGGCAAATTGACCCAATGCACTAGCAAAACATGTTGCCAGCAAGCAGGACCACACTTTTAGGATTTTGGCTATCAAACAAGTGAATGATAATCCTAGGGGTGGACCTTGGTCTCTGCAGTTGGAAAAGCAGGAGTTAACATGGCAATTAGTTTTAGAAGCTTATACATGGCCTGGAATTAATGAATATAGTTCCATCAACAGTATTTTAAAACTTAAAGCACTATGTAAATAGAAATTGGTAAGTGATATATTTGAAGGTATTTATTGTTAAAATTGTATCAGTGTTGTTGTTATATATATTTAATTTTGGTAGAAATAGTTATCCGGGTTTGATTAATATGTAATATATGAAATGAAATTGGTTGGGTAATGAATATAATGTTGGTGATTTAGTATATTTTTAATGTGCAAAGTTTTTTGATTTGATGTAAATTTTTAAGCTGCTTTCTTTGTGGAAGAGTTCTTTCCATCATTTCCTGTTCTATGTAATTTGGCGGGCTTTTTAAATGTATTTAAAGAAGGTTTTAACACAAGGAATTTTTCTAATGAAGTTTAATACTTATTAAACGAAAGTGCTCATGTTATTAAGTCTTCTGGAATAAAATTTTCACTGTTCTAGTATAGTGTCCATTTGCCTTGCTCTGTTTGTGTTGATTTAAACTGATGGGAATCAGATAGGGTACCAAAGGAGACATGCTTAGTGAAATCAGATACCCAATATCCAGTCAAAAATTGAGCCATACATTTTGGGATAGTTATAATGTATGGTGGATGAAATGGGTTAAGCCAAACCAAATAGACTGATGCTAGTTAATATGTATTTTCTGGAGATAATCTGCCAGTCAAAATTAACATCACCTAGGATTATCTTTTCACTAGAAATTGTATGTGAGATTCAGTTTAGGATGTTTTCCAGGGTTGTAGTATTATTGCCTGGGGGAATATAGAGCACTATATTATATAGTTGTTAATGGTTATTTAGCTTAAGATGAGAGATGAGGAGTGTGATGTTATAGAATTAGAGAATATATTTAGTATAGGGTAGGATTTCAAGATAGTCAGGGTATGGTAAATCTACTACACCACCTTTTTGAGTTCTATCAGCCCTGATGATATCATAACCAAGGAATGAAATTTCAGAGTCATGTTTATGGGGTTTTAGCCATATTTCAGTCATGGCAAGAATATCAATCTTATTGTGAGAGATCCAGGCATGGACGTCTGAAATTTTGTTATAGATGTTTTGAGTATTTAAGGAAATACACTTAAGCTGTTTGGGAAAGTTTGAGGGAGGTGGGTCGGGTTTTGATGATTTTGGTGATGGTGGTGTGGTCCATGTTTGGGAAGGAGATGGATGGGTTAAGTAGGAAGGGGTGTTTGGCTTGAGATGAATTTTAGAGAGTCAGGATGGGAGGAGGGGCTGATGTTGGAATGAATATCCCCACAGAGTGGTAAGAGAGCGCAAGATGGATATGTTTGGTAAAACTTATTTTGGTTTAACTTTAATAGTTTTATTTTGATGCAAAAGGTGTGAGGGTTTATTATCTTAAATTTGAAGGAAAGATTGTGTGAGTCATTGTACATACTAGAACTGATTAATTATGTAGTGGGGTGGTTTGACTGATTGTAGGTGAAGCAGATAGTGGGAGAAATGTGTGAAAGATTGAGTGATGTATGGTAATCTGTAAGGTTATAAAACAGGAAGAGTAAGTATGTAATAACATTTACTAGACTTGTTATACGGATACGATAAAAGGGATTACAAATGGAGGAGTGGGGGGGGGTTAGTGCTAAATTCATCAGCCAGTAGATTCACTATGTCACCCTGTTCAGTGAAGGCTGTGCCATTTACACCAGTTCTTCACACTGTTGAGTGTTACCTTTAAGGTTCCTGACATAGCTGAAGAAGGACTTGTGACTGTCCTTTATCTGGGAGGCTATCCTGACCTCGTAATTAGCCTTGTTAGACTTTATTAGACCTCTTAGTTTCCTGTTTAGTTGAATCATTGAGCTCTTGTCTCTGAGAGTTGCTGTTTCTGATTTTGGCCATGATTTTTTTCTTTTGTTATATACCCTGTACAGATATACTCAATAACGATTCCACCATTGGGGTTTATTTTTGGTGTTACTTCTGGGCTTACTTCTTGTAGGTACAGCAGCCTCAATGCAGCCATTTGCATGTTTGTATAGGGTTTCTGTAAATAATTCTGCATAAGTAGCTGTGCTCTCGGGATTTGGGGGAGCCATGAACTTTGACAAACGTTTGCTTAATGGGATGTAGTTTGCATTAGAATAGTTCCTAACTGTTATGGGTTTAGCTGGGTTTTCTGGGATGGGATCTATTTCAAGAGAGACAGCTTTGTGATCTAATCTCCCCTTAAGGTTCCTGTACACATTATACAAACATGTATGTACAACTAATAAATGACACCACATTGTACCAGTCCTCTGACTGAGATCAACACACAGCAACTGAATATGAACCTCACATAATCCTAAAACCAATGAGTTTCTGCATAGTAAGATTGCTCACTGAATTCAATAGTTTTCCACTAATTTTCAAGTTTATTTGTTACCTTACCTATAATGCTTTCTTGCTTATCCCAAATCAATCACTGACAAGCTTGACTAGAGAAGTTTAAAATGGCTGCTATATCACTACTGGGGAGAAATGATACCCATTTATACACTTCTTTTGCAAATGAAGCTGAGATGAGCTGACTTCTATGAATCATAGTTTTCTGTGTTGGTGCATCTGATCTCAAAGGTGTTAAAAAACTTTGGGTGTTAATGGATATGCTGCACTGAGCACAGGAACACATGGCAGCTCATAGCATATATCCATGTGCACACAAAACAAAGTATTAGTTTAAGGGTCTGCACACTTATGCAACCAGCATATTGTACGGTTCGTATTTTTTATATTTTTTCCCCAAACAGACTTGCTTGTTTTTCAATTGAATTGTACAGATTATAGGTCACATTAAAGGTGGGAAAAGTTTTGAAATGATTTATTGTGGTCTCATTTTTTATATCACAAAACCTGGCATTTTAACACAGGTGTGTAAACTTTTTATATCCACTGTACATATATTGATATAATAACACACTATGAATTTCATAAAATTTTTAGATAATGTAGTATTTACTGTAGGCCATAAGTGATGTCCTATATGCAGACCTTGTAGGACAGTCATGGATTTGAAAACTATGCCACTTATTTCCAGAATAGGTGATGCATGTACAAGATGGCTGATAAGCTGGCCATGATACGCTAGGCAGAGCGGGAATAATCTCTGCAAAGCATGGTACAGATTAAATAAGTATATTAAATAGCTTGAGGCCTGTAACAAAATAGATAGCAATGCAGTGCTATGTAAGTTTTATTCTACCCCCACCAGACAATCTGGAGGCAGTAAAAATGCATCAGAGCAGAGGAAGTCATTACATCCTGCAGCATTTCATTTTAGAAAATAAACTTAAGAACAAGTACTAATATAAAATAAAAAAATGTCAGTGAATGCACAGAAATCACTCATTACTGGTAGCACTTTGGATTTAGAGTATCAAGGCCTACTGTGCTGTTTATGAACTCCATAATATCTGATTAAAATCAGGCAATAAAAATAATTCTGTTACATAGCAATGCACAAAGATATATGATAGGTAAACAGCTATGCATTACTTTTCTTCTTCTTTCTGTAGCTAAAGAGCTACTTATATTCTATAATCAGTAGTAAGCCTAAAGGAGGTTTACCATGTTCACTGAAGGTGTTTTTGAGTTTGCAAAAAATTATTACTGCATATGGAATTATTGTGTAGGATTACGCAGTGCATTCTGTGTTCCATTCTGTAGCAAATAAAATTAAGGTGGTCTTGTTTTTATTTAATTCATTCAGATAGAAATGGTATTCAGAGCAGAACTGCAGAAACAGTGTAATACCAATAACCTGTTCAACACAGTGAATACTAACACCATTTTGCAGAATATTTATGCAGTGTAAAATGCAGTAACATTTCATTTCTTATACCTGATTATTAGTAGCTTACTAGGCAATGTCAATAAAATATATATTTATAAAACACCAAATTAGTCATTTACTGTCTCCATTCTGTGTGCCTTTTTCCGTCCCCCTCTTTTGTTTATTTTAAATAGATATTACTTTTCATTTATTTTTTTGTTCCTTTTATATTTCCTTTTATTACAGATTTACAGATGCTAGGAGCAGCCCGACCACATTCCTGCCAGTTAAAGGAATATTCTCCATCACCCTTTACCTGCCCAGGGATGGACTGACAGGGTTAGAGCAGTGGCTCCAGACCTTTAGGCATCCTGACATGGTGCAGCGTAGAAATACATAAAGGGCATGACCTTCAGGACCTGGTCAATGATGTGGTTAAGTCAGCTGTGGAAAGACACCTTTGGTCCATTCAGAATCTCCTTCAATGACTGCAAGACTCATTGTCTGAGTTGACCCCAACCACTGAATGACCAGAGGCCTCTGCCCTCATGTCATCTGTGTCTTCTACTGGACAGCCTTCAGGGAATGAAAACATTTCAGCCTCTCTAGACCAGGATGAGGATTATTCTGACTCTAATCCTCCCTCCTACATCCTCTCCCCTGCTTTTTTCTCCAGTTTCCCTTTCAAATGCAAAAAAAATTTGAAAAAGAGGGGGGGTCTGTCCCCTGATAAAAGCATAGTACTGCCCTTGTCCCACCTCCTCCAGCAAAACCCTCTTGATGTCTTTCTTCTGTGTGTCCCTTAGGTATTATGTCTTCATTTTCTAGCTCCCCTATCCTACCCTTTTACACCTTACAAAGAATTAATCAAGGTGTTCACATAAGGTTACTCCTATACTCACTACCTTATCCATTTATCTTTTTTTTAATTTGATTTTCATAGCTATGCTGAGCACTGCTTGCCTTAACTAGCTACCAGTGGTTCAAGCAGGCTTGAGCAATCCTGCTCATGTCCAGAAATTCTGATAATATCCAAAATCAGTCAGATCTTTATACATTAACAGATGAATTCACACACAACTAAACATTTTCCTCATTTTAAGCAGCTACAAAAAGGTGGGCATTCCTTTGTACAGGCTTTCGCTTTGCGGTAGTCACCACACTTAGCTGGTGTTTAATATATCTGAATATAGGTATAGCTGCAATCTGAGCAGATGTGAGTTACACAGTTATTATCCTTGGAGCTATGAATACCACCCATAATCTCAAACTTATTAACAAAGAGAATAAAGTTCTTGTCAGGAGTGAATACTGAATAAATGTTTGTGTGAATGAATTCTGAAATGGCAACCTATTCTCAATATAATAATGTATACAGTGAAAGAAATGGAAAACTAAGAATAGAAAAGAGGAATTCACCCAAGAATACAACTTTCACTATAGACATTACAGAGCACAGAGACAGTTGTTAAGGAAAATGAAGAGGGGATGACAGTGGACAGACTGGACATTGAAGTTTCTTTCAGTTAATATTTGTATTTGTATGATATACTGAAGTGTTAAAAAAGTGTATGCTCAACTGATACTACCTCATTAAAGATATATGGTCAGATGAGTACACCTTTTGTCCAACCGCACACATATGCATGCACACACATCCACAAACATCACCCAAAGCTGGTCACTATGGATAAGAAATTAGTATTAGACTTTAAATATGTACTGGTAATCTTCTGCATACCAGTGGATCACATATAACCTGAATTTTATTATTTTAAGAAAAGTTTAAATAGTGATTAACTTAGTATGAAAAATATTTATCTATACACACACACACACACACACACACACACACACACACACACACATATATGTGTGTGTGTGTGTGTGTGTGTGTGTGTGTGTGTGTGTGTGTGTAAACCTGATGAGTACAGTCTATTAGTTAATATTAAGGAGGAAATGGAACATTTAAAGGCTCTGTTTTGATTATCTTTATTTATAGCATTGTACTTAATATGTTTAACATGATCTTAGTTTTGATATCAAATACAATATGAGTACTCAAGTAATGCAACTATGTCAATAATGGCTTAGTAACATAAAGAAAAAAATAGAAAATAAGCCACACATTTCACTTCATGTACAGTGTACATTTTAGCCATGTTTTGCTTTGCTGACACAATACTTGTTCCTTTCTGTTAGTGGGAGTTGTGGGAGTTAAAACCCATGCTTGAATGTGTACTGTAGAAACATATTTCTTTATATGAATATGCTCTCTGATAAGTTTTTTTAACTTCAGCAGAAATAGGCTAGATAACTCAGACAACAAGCAAACTTCAAATCATATGGCATAGTTAGTACACAACATTAATTTTATATTTATTCTTAGAATGAATAATGCAGATGGATTGTGTGCTTTTGCTCCTATTTAGGTAATGGAACATTTAATAAATAGTCACAATAAATGGCATATATATTGATATGTTTATTGAGTTTGTGGGCGTCAAACTCAGATTTGCATACAGGACTGAATTTACACTGCTATAGGCTTCTCTGGCAGCAATGGCCAAGGCTCTGATCCAGTTCTCTGGATCATCTTTACCATCTCCCATGTTTGTTGTAATAGCAATCAAATGACTGTCAGTGTTGAGAGTTGTAAACATAGTACCATCATGTACTGTATGAAGGACTACAGCATTGTCACTTTGAAGACTTTTAAAAAAGGTAACATGAGCCATACAGAGGGAAAACAGCTCATTACACCTTATGAGGAAAAAAACGCCCTTTATTACACATAAAATGATGCAAGGAAACTGGCTACAATAAAGGCTAGCCCTTCCAAAATTCCTCTCTTTAGAGGAATAACTTGTAAAGAACACTTCATCCCATGCACTGAATATGCAAAACAGAATATTTATCAACTCAACACAAAAAATAATAAAAAATAATACCAATAAGGTTAAAATAAAAGAGGATTCAGCCTTTCATCTCCCCTTGGGAGACCATCAGAATCACCTTCTAACAGTGCTTTACTCATTTATATGTTTTGTATTTTAAAATAATCAAGTTCATTGGCCAAAATTTAATTACACCCATAATTAACTAATAAAGTGCTGGTGCAAAAACAATAGCTATCATATAAGCTATACAGCCACATTCTCTAGAATAAACCACAATAATGATAACTCTAGAATAAACCACAATAATGATAACTCTAGAATAAACCACAATAATAATAATGATAATGATAATAATGAAGTGTTCTTTACAAGTTATTCCTCTGAAGAGAGGAATTTTGGAAGGGACAGCCTTTATTGGAGTTTCCTTGCATCTGTGGTTTTGGTGCTGTTTGTGTGTCGTACTTTGGATTACACATAAAATGATGACTGTTTCACTTAAAAAGACTATTAGAATTGCAGTACTTTCATTTTCGTCATTCTTGTTGTGACGCCCATTGCACTGGCCCAGCAAGCAAGGAGCCTCAATCCCTACCACTAACACCAGTGAGGGGCGTCCATATAGGGAAAGGATAATAAATACACACACAATAAAGTACAATTTCCCTTAAGAGCACATAGAGATCACAGTCAGTCTGGGGCTGGTTTCTCCCTTTCTCTCCAGGTCCTCAATCAGACTCCCCACTGGCACAGCTATAGGGTCCAGATCTCAGCCTAGTCGGCAAGCTAAAACCTCCAGCACCCTCTCTGTCCAACCAGTGCTTTGTGTCTCTGCCCAAGTAGCTGACACACACATACACTTTGAGATAAGAGTTTTATACAACCACATAGACACTACTGGGGAAGGCTGCCACAGGTTCTTCAGTGCCCCTTTTTCCCAGACTATACCGTAGTACCAACTGCCACCACCCACTAATATCAGCTACTCAAAGGCACTTCTGAAAGGGTGTCCAATTATTACTGTTCAATATTATTATCCAAATGGTAAGTGTGACTGAACAGTCAAGGCTTATTAGAGTTACTTGGTACAGTATCACTATATGCATGCAATGTACTCTAGACCTTAAATTAACTGCATTAAACAGCCACAGTTGAAAGGTTTAAAAGTATTTAATAATAAATAATAAAAACACAAGACAATACTTCTTACTACACAGTGGTAGTCAAGAGTTCAGAGATCACAGAGAAATGCTTAAAATAATACAGTAGCAAACATTCTGACATCACAGAAAAACAAAATAGTCTAATATTCCTATTTCCTAGCTATATCTAAGAGAAAACACAGTTTTAAAATAAACTTACATATAGAAACAGGCAGTGCTGGTGATATTGGATGTTCTCAAGACAAATGTTCAGAGCTCTGATTCTCTCTCTCTTTAAATTGATAACACAGGGCTGTTTCACATGACATTATTCTTCACACTTCTCTGGTGTTCTCAGGATAACAGAAACTACATTTACATTCTTTACACCTGGTCAGAAACAAGAGTAATAAAGGACATTTATAGATGAAAATTCTAACCATTAACTCTGGTCTTAAAACAATAGGCAGAATTCCTTCATCCAGACATATCGGCTCCAAATTTTGACATCAAAGACAGTCATAAAATACCTGGCTTAGCTTTCTTACAGCAAAATGCACTGTTGTTACATTTTTGCAATTCAGTTTCCAATGCAGTCTTTTCAAATGTAAGAGAACAAGCCTGTGGCTTACATTAATATTTACAAATGACAGAATTATCTACAAAATTCTATCTGGCTAGGCTGGCAGCCTTTACCTATCTTCACACTTGTTTCTATAATCTACTTGAAGACATGTCATTAAATGTTTAACTATAGGGGGAACAGCACCACATATGAATTTTATAGAAAAAAAAATGTGTTGTTGAGGCCAGACTGAACTAACAAAATGGCAATAAACATATCTCTTTTCGTTCTGATTCTGGATAAAATAATATGTGCTGAGGCAACTGCTTCAAGTAGTTGCCTTCAGCTTCATTTGAATAATCTATATGGTCCCCTCCTCCTTGTATTATAAACCATAAAACCATAATTAAAAAAAGGTGGTAGCTTCAGGATGTGACCATAATATTTATACAGATGCTTAGCAAAAATGGTTTTATGGACAATAAGCACATGCCTATGCTTAGATGGAATAAAAGACAGTTCATTTTTTTTTGTAATTTCAACCCCTGTCCCAAATAGGTTATCATACATCTGTACACAATTTTTAAATACACCTTTCTCACTACCCTTTTCTTTATTAAGATTTTCTTCAGTTGTGGTTAGTGGCAATGTTTTTCCCCTATTTTTAATATGCACACTTTGCAATTTGATACTTTTCTAGATCAGAAATACTTTATGATCAACATGTTGCACAAAAATACCTAAAAGGATAACAATTTATTTTATTATTTATTTAACGTTTATTTACTGAGAAAGTCTGACTTGGGATGAAACAATTTTTCAGCAGAGGCCCAGGGAGAAATGATCTAGATGTTTGTCTTTGTAACATGGGAGGAAACCAGAGCACCTGGAGGAAACCCACATGAATGCAGGGAGGGCATGCAGTCTCCACACAGAAGGCACCCCATCTGCAAATTGAATTAGAGAACCTCTTGCTGTGAGGTGACAACACAAACCGCTGCACCACTGCACCAAAATAATAATTGCAATAAGCATGAAAAGTTTCAAAATACTTCCTCTCTACCCAGAAGACAAATTAGTCAACCATGCCCATTGAGAGCTGTAATCTCCTTTTGCATAAAACAGCTCTGAAACCTTTTTTGTAATGTTAGGTGACTCTGACTAGTATGTTCATTATCAGGGACAAGCAGCACTTCAGGTTGATGAGTGCACACATACTACCCTTAGAAACAAGGGTGAAATCAAGCTCCTATCAGATATTTCAGTTTTAATCTGATTTATTGATTCTAATGTGGCATAGCTTAATATTTACAATAGTTTAACCAGTTTTCTCAACTTCCAAATTGACTTTACTGACCCTTAAGAGGGCAGAATCCCTGCTCCTGACATAACACCATTACTCAGATCCATGTATGACAGTCTTTTAAATGCAGACTTTTCTTTATTATGATGGTAAACCCAAAAAGCATCCGTTTTGCTACCTGGATTTTTAATGTCGTTTACTTCCCTCTTTTGGGAAGCATCATGAATCTTCCCACTGGGTGAGGTCTTTGTATGTCAAATAGCTAGAATAATACAATGCTTATAGCAACATCCTAACCAGTCTATTGGTAACCAAGGGTAAGCTTGATCTCTACATATATAGAAAAAAATGTAATGTTGCCATACCCAACTCTCTTGTCCTGTCATGTATTTTCTGAGTAAAAATCACAGTTGCTCCATCCAACATAAAGTGTCCCATTTTTAATGTAACAGGTATGCCCCTTTACAGTCATTGATAACCAGAATTGAACCAGTCTAAATGGAGTACTGTTATGCCAAGGATTATGTCTACCTTTTTGACTTTTTGGTTAAAAAGATTGTCCGAAATGTTCTGATTTTTTCCTCCGGTGCTGGTATTGGAAACAAAGGAATACATACCATCCTTTGCAGTTGGCATATGTACGCTCCCCAACAGATGCTGACATTCATTGTTTATGTGTAAGCATACAATGCAACAGAGAAAGTATTACAATAAATAAGCCAGTCTTTGTTTTAACCAAATGCTTATCTCTGATATCAGTCTTATGTGTGGCAGCCTTGACAACAGCTATTTTGTTGGGTATGAAAAGTGCATTCATTAATAAAAAACAGAGGTTGAAATAATAGTCCCTGCTAATGTCAAGTGCCCTCTTTTTTTCTAGAGTTTTCCAAAATCATGAAGTACCCCATAAGTATAATATTAGTATGTGAAAAGTGTTACTGTTTTATCCTTTGCTAATTTTCATGCTTTTATGGCTAAAGGTTCAGCTACTTGAGCAGACACATTTTTGTTTAATCATACTGTTAATATACTTCATTTTCTGTATACATGGAAAATGCTGTTACTAACGCCCCATCTTCCCTTTGAACACAGGATGTATTGACAAATGAAGTAATTCTGAATTTGGTAATTGGGCATCTTTTAAATCTGATCTAGGAGGAAACACATGATAAACTGCAAAACCACAATTATGTGTTTCACTTTCATTCGCTGTAGGAATTTAAAGCAGGATTAAAAGGTAGACATCTAATGACCTGCACAGAGGAGTTATTAAACAAAGACAATTTATATTAAGACAATCATGAAGCAGATAAATAGTGTATTTTGGTTCTTAGTAACAATGCTTGTACAGAATGTTGAAGTAGTTAAGGCAGCTGCCATTTTTACTGGGCACACTGTAGTGGCCACCACCTTATCCTAGTGAGGAAGGTTGCTGCTACAGGATAAATATGCATACTAAAATAAGCAACAGGTGTAAAACCAATATCTGTTATGTTGTGCCAATAATTTTATTGCTACTTTATTTCTTTTACAGCAGAATATTAAAAAATCTCTTCAAATAACCAGGTAGCCCAAGAAAACCAGAATTAGAAAGTAAAGTTTTTAGAAAGACAAAGGCTTGTTCATGATGTTGCTGCCAGGACAAGGGCTCAGGGGTGTCTTTGTTAGTAATTTTAGCAACACGTCTACTTCTGCATAGTTGGAAATTCATTGTCAACAGTAACCTGTCAGTCCCAGAAATTCAGCAACTGCTTTGATGTTGATGGGAGTGGTACAGCTTGAATAGAAGTAATACAATGAAGGTAAAATTTGCTGGGACCCTTTTGGAATGAAATGTCCTAAATATTGATCTTCTGGTTTTCACAATTGTAATTTTATTAACCTTAAATCCCAGCTCTGCTAGTTTAATGACAAGAAAGATAGTCTTGTCAACAGTTAGGGTAAGAATCTAAAGTAAATTGTCTTCATACTGCATTAAGGTGGACATGCAGGGAAACTACATTTTATCTAACTGCTTCTTTATATTTCTAGAGAAAAGTGTAGGTGATTCTATGTACTCTTTAGGTAACCATATCCATGTATATTGCTGTTCCTTGTAAAAGCCAAAAAATACTGACTGTCTGAGTGAATAGGAATTGAGAAGAAAGCAAAGTAAATATCTATCACTGAAAAGGTGGCAGCAGTCAGTGGGCTAGAACTTAGTGCTGTAGCTGGGTTAGATGCTAAAGGAATGGTCAGCATTTCTACTGCATTAACTGATATTAATTTTTGTAGAAACCTATGTGTGTTCCCTATTTTTTATTTTTTTTTTTTACTGTCAAAAATGTGTCTTACACAGACTTCTGGTTGGTACCAGAAATGCCAGCTTTATTTCCTTTTTTCTGCCTCAGCTGA
Organism: Protopterus annectens; assembly: GCF_019279795.1. Lineage (NCBI taxonomy): Eukaryota > Metazoa > Chordata > Ceratodontiformes > Protopteridae > Protopterus > Protopterus annectens. The sequence continues at coordinate 272,285,042 of NC_056733.1, forward strand.
TAAAGGATACGGAACTACCACTGGTAGATGCTCATATGGCTTTAAAATAACTCTAACTGGTTCTACATCTTTTATAAGCCTTTCTTTATTTTATGGGTAGTCCACAGCTGTGGAGTTACAGTTTCAAGTCCCTCCAGATCAGCCATAGTAAAGGTTTGTTCCAATCTAAGAATTATGAAGAGTGTGTCTTTGCCTGCACAAACATCAGCTGACTACAGACACAGAGGGGAAAGTTTGTTTGGAATATGTAAGAAAACACATTCTGGAGTACAGAATCCAGTAATCATAATTTACACAATAGCTGGGGCAGTATTTCCTACAATACAATCATGCTGTTCTTGTAATACACCTACTTGAATGGGAAGAGGTTTTGACAGTGGATAATCTAAAGGAATCCCAGAGATTCCCATACCTCAAACTGATTTTGTGCAGAGTGGAAGGTGTTCTGTATTTTATGAAATGATCTTAGCTAGTGTTGCTCTTGTGTCAACAAGAAAGGGAAGAGTAGAATTACACACTCTAATATTAACAAAAGACCCCTGTTGGTCCACTGGTACCAAAGGAAGTTGCTGCTTCTCCTGTGCATGGCTGTCCCAATGATTTTGCTGCTACATTGGTGGCTGCCAAGTGGTATTTCAAGTAGAAGGTTGTCTTTCTGCTTGTTGTGGGGCTTGGACATTGGCTTGTGTGGTAGGCTGAAAAGAAGGCCATGTTTATTGATGGTAAGGGCACTTATTTTGCCAGTGTCCACTTTGACCATAATTAAAGCAAGGGTTAATACATAAAAATGTTGTGTCCTGGAGGTTGCTGAGGAAAGAATCTAAATCTACCTCTAACTCTTCAATTTTCCCCACCCCCTTTCCCATGAATTAATATTAAATTGTTGAAAATAAACATCTAATTTCTTTTGCTGTTCTTTTTTTCTCCCCGATTATGTTGTCTGCCATATATTGTGCTTAATTAACAATTTTATGAAAACATAGACTGGGCCAATTTACACAAACATTTTAATGTGTTCTTGTATAGGTGGTAATAAACCTTTTACAAATGCTGCTGATAGCCAACTTGACACAGCTCCTTCTGTAGGTTCTAGATTTGTAGAAAAAAACGCCTCAAATGCATTTATCATGCATTGTGAATATGTAGCAATAGATTTGTTCTCATTTTGTACAATTGCTTTATTTTTTCCCCAGTTAGGTGTTGGAGGGAATGCCATAGTAATCACTTTGAGTAAATTGTACCTTGCTGTTAGAAATTCTTTGTCTGTGTATTTTGGAATGTTATTTCCTATAGTTGATTTTTTTATATATTTTTAAAAAATATCTGGAGGAGTGGAAGTTTTTAAAACTGCCTACAGGTCTTTAATGGTAGCGTTTTGAACTGTACATGTCCTTTTAACATTTTGGCACATTTAGCTGAATGTGTTCAGATGAGAGGGAGAGAATCTACAACAGTTTGAAAATCTACTGCAGTCTGTGGGTGTGAAACTCTTATTAAAGGCCGGGCATCACTGTCTCAGGCTGTAGCAGGGTTAGCTACCTCCCTTAAAGGATGAATCTGAGTATCAGATGGTGTGTTGGTGGTGGGGCTGTCATTATCAGATGTTGAATCAAAAGCTGATACCTCTTCAGAGCTTTGCTTGGGAGGTAGTTTCCACCCATATTCAGTCACTTTAACTTGTCTATATGTTTTCTATCAGATTTGTGCTTGTATTTTGAATATATTTCTCTACAATGTTCACTATTTTTATTGACATGTTATTGTAATGTGAAACAGTGTTGCTGTCACTGTTGCCTGAATCTAGTGTTGTAAACTGATTAAATAGTAAAGGGGATATCTTTAAAATTTTCTCTTATTTGTTAATCCAGATAGGGAGGACTATCTGCTTAATAAGAAGCAGAATGGTCATAAGGGGGAAGGAGAGTCAAAGGAATTAAGGGCCTTATGTTGTCAGAAGAATCAGTTTGGGTTATTTTTCATTTTTCAATTTTTTTTAAATCATAAAGTCCCCAGGTACTATGAGATTTGTCTTCTGCACACTTTTGTAAATATTTTACTGTTGTGTTAGCTGCCTGTAGCTGCGTTTTTAATCTAGCAGAATTATAGTTTAGACTTTTCACTACAGATTCTTTTTTCCTTAATTTTAGATTTTTCTTGACAGACATTAAAAGCTGACCAGCAAGAGTCACGCAATTTGTTTCTTTTTGTTTCAGCTTCTTTTTATTTTTTTTTTCAATAGCCTTATCAGAAGTCTCACCTTCAGAGAACTGCAGTGCACAATCATTTTTAATAAGCTCAGACCACTTTGCCAAATAATTGCAACTGTCTCATCCATATTTATTAAAATATGTCTGTCTGCAGTCCCAAACTCCATCTGTTTTAATACCTCCCCCACTCTTGCACCTAGTGTAATGTCAGTACAATGATAATATTGCCTAGTCACATTCATTAAAACTAACATTCATAGAATATTTAATGATATACAACAATGATTAAAGCCCACTCTCAAATATGTATGTAATTAAGACATCTCATATAGAAATATAACATTTTATGATTAGAACCCATTTTCATATGAAATACATGTACTGTACCCTACTCTCACACACTTTTAGCCCGCTCTCATACAATGCAACCTGGTCTCATACAGAATCACTAAACTACTAAACTAGACTTTAAATTTTGTTGAAGGTAGAAAAATATTGTTGTGTGCTGGCACACCAAAAATATACCAGACAGAAAACCTGTCAATAATTGGCTCAAAACATAATTTTTGCTGCAGCAGCTCTCAAAACAGCTGAAAATCTGAGTCACAGAACCAAATTGTCATGGTCAAAAATAACTCCATGCAGCATACTTCAGCAGTGTGGAATAATCTCCTTTATTGTAAACAACAAATATGCATGGGAGAATAAGCAATTAAGATCTTGACTTCTCAAACACAAAAAAAATAATTATTTTATATTTTTAAAGCTTCTAGGTAAAACATTCCCTATCCATTAAACTATAGACACCAATCAATCAAAACTAAACACCTTTGTATTATTTTGCTGACTAAGAATATGCAGACTCCTTATCTGTGCCTTTCCTTAATAGACACAAGGCCATATCTTTCCCACTGGAACTTCCTGTGCTGGCAATATTCACATTGGCAGTGAAAGAAAACTACAAACAGGCCCAGGCAGTTAGGATCCATCTTGAAACAAGATAGCTTCCAAAAATAGAAAAAATATTATGTATACACCAAACATTTTCCCATTTTATACCTCTTCCTTCAAAAATGTAAAGTCTAAGCATTTGTAATTATAACATGCTGTCTTTAAAGTTTCACAGGAAACATGCACTGAATATGGATGATGCAGTGGCGTAGAGGTAGCATTGTCACTTCATAGTAGGAGGTTTTCCAGTTTGATTTGCGGCTGGGGTGCCTTGTGTGTGGAGTCTGCACATCTTCCCTGTGTTCGTGTGGGTTTTCTCCTATGTCACAAAGCCATGTGTCTGGAGTGTTTCCCCATGGGTCTCTGCTGAAAATTGGCTTAGTTCCAAGTTGGACCTTCCCAGTAAATAAATGTGCCTTCAGTTCAAGTATCTTTGTTGTATGCAACAATACAACTGATTCAGTTTTAACTTTAATTATTTTTTTTTCTTTTCTGTCTTGTTTCTGAAAATGGTCCATTCAGATCAGGGCTGTTCCCTGGTTAATAAACTAAACTAAACTAAACTAAACTAAACTAAACTAAACTGTACTGACATCAATGTTAACTGAAGTAACTGCCAGTGACATTACTGTTTTCTGTAAAATGTAATTTATTTGAAGTTCATCCACTTCAGGGATGTGACTAGTCTTGCCAGGGACTGATATGGCAAACAGCGTGAGCTCTTCACCTATCTTCCTCAAGGCATCACTTCTCCCTGTTTAGCTGTTTCCACAGCTCAGATAAAGATACGTTTCTAACTTTAGTGACATTTCCTTATCTCAAAATGTATAGTTGTGATTGTGGGTTGTTTTACTATACATTCTGGGTATAAATCCCTGCTTGATTTTTTTTCTGTAATCTCTCTGCTGTGAGGTGCAAACATTTCTCAGACAGGCCCATACCAGGGTATCAGGATCACACCTTTATAGCTCCTTAATACCAAACCCTGCCTGCATCCTACTGTAGTCCCTTTGTTATGATAGGCAATCACCTCTGTTGCTTCCAGCTTCTGTTCTGTTTTTATAGGAGAATCAAGGTTAAATTTGCTCCACTTACAGGCCATCCAACTTCACTATACCACAGTACCCATTCACTTTTATATGTAGCTGTGCCCATGTATGTCCCCCCATATACACTTATGTCTACCTATGCATACATATATGTACCTATGCATACTTATATGCATCCATACAGACATATATCTACGCTTACACACTTATTTCTACCTGTGTAGACTTTATTTTAATTATTTTATATATTTACTTTATACAATTGTTAACTGAGTAATCCCACTCAACACAACTGGGCCTTTTCAGAGGTGATAAGGGAGCACTGTCTCATCAGATGACTTGCTTAGAATCAGACAGTAGGTAGAAGAAATCAAACCCTGTATCTCTGACTACAAAAAGTGGCTTGTTAACAGCTCAGAGCTTAAATGTCTGCTCTAACTGCTAGACATCTATCTGCATTTATGTATACCCATACACACGTCTCCTCATACACTTTCATGTTCCACCACACACATATGTGCACCCATGCAAACACTTATGTCTGCTGCTGCATAGTTATGTCTGCCTGTGCACACTTATGTGAACCCAAATCCTTTTATGTTTTGCCATACACACTTATATTTACCCATATACACTTATACCTCTCTGTAAAGGTTTAATGAATTGTACTCACTATTTTCCTGTAGTAAGACCTGTGGCAATGGATAAAAGATAACCCATGTACCAGGACCATCACTCCATGGAGAGAGCATGCATGCCATGACCATCATTCCACAAATAGGGGGTATGCATGCCATGACCATCACTCCAAAGAGAGGGCATCCATTCCATAAATACCACTCCATACAATAGGCATACATGCTATGGCCATGACTCCACACACAGTGAATGCATGCTATAACCATCTCTCCACAAAGGAGGCATGCATGCAAAGGCCATTACTCCACACAGCAGGCATGGTTGCAGTTAACTTCACTCCACACAGTGAGCCTGCATGCAATGACCATCACTTCTCACAGAAGGCATGCATGCCAGGACCATCACTTTATATAGAATGTATGCATGCTTTCATCCACAGAACAGGTATGTACGCAATGACCATCACTCCATACAGACAACTCACATGCAATGACCATCACTTAAAATAGAAACCATGCATGCATGTATGAATGCCAGGACCATCGCTCCACAAAGAGGGCATGCATGCCAGGACCATCGCTTCACACATAAGGCATGCATCATGCATGCGAGGGCCATCACTCTACCCAGCAGGTATGCATGTGATGGCTGTCATTTCATACATTCCAACCACATGAAATGACCATAATTTCAAACAGAAAGCATGCATGCATGTCAGGACCATCGCTTCATACAGAAGTCATGTATGCCAGCACTATGTCTCCACACAGAAGGCATGCATGCCAGGACCATCAATTCATACAGAATGCATGCATGCATTCCTTCACAGGACAGGTGTGTATGCAATGACTATCACTCCATACAAACAAACCACATGCAATGATCATCACTTACAACAGAAAGCATGCATGCATGCATGCTTCCAGGACCATTGCTCCACACATAGGGCATGCGTGCCAGGACCATCATTCTACACAGTGAGGAAGCATGCCAGGACCATTACTTCACACAGCAGGTATGCATGCAATAACCATCACTTCATACAGACCAACCGCATGCAATGTTCATCATTTCAAACAGAAAGCAGGCATGCATGCCAGGACCATCGCTTCACACAGAAGTCATGCATGTCAAGACCATCACTCCATACATAAGACATGCATGCCAGGACCATCTCTCCACACATAAGGTAAGCATAGCAGGACCATCTCTCCACACATAGGGTATGCCTGCCATGACTATCACTTCACACAGAAAGCATGCATGCCAGGACACTCACTTTACAGAGCAGATATGCATGTGATGAGCATCACGCCATAAAGACAACCACATGCAATGACCATCACTTCATACAAAAAGTGTGCATGCATGCCAGGACCATCACTTCACACAGAAGTCATGCATGCCAGGAACATCTCTCCACACAGAGGGCATGTGTGCAAGAACCATCACTTCACACAGCAGGTATGCATGCATACCTTCACAGAGTTTGCATGCATGTAATGACCATCACTCCACACAGACGACCCACTTACAATGACCTTCACTTCAAACAGAAACCATGCATGTAGCATGCCAGGACCATCGCTCCACACAGAAGGCACGCATGCCATGACCAGCCCACTACACAGTAGATATGCATGCTATGCTCATGACTCCACACACAAGACATGCATGCTGTCAGCATCACTACCATCATTCCATGCAGGGGGCATGAGTACCATGACCATTCCTTTATACGGAAGGCATGTATGCCATGACTATTATTTCACATAGAGGATACGAGAGTGTTATCTATGCACTTCCTGTTCTGCTGCTGTCACTGTCTGACCAGCACCATCTTCCTACAATATCTGATCACTAGAAAATGCTTGAATATTAACAGAGGAAGAGGGTGGGAGAGAGAGAGAAAGAGGCATACAGACAGACAGGATTAGTATGTGCTTTTTTCTGAGACCTGTAGTCCAGTTCCAGTACGTCATTCATTAAAGACTTAATGTGGCTTACCAAATAATGATTCAGATAATATAACCTGGTAAATTAACTATGAAAAACAAGTTTGCTTTGGGAAGTGCCATGTCAGGGTTAGCCACTCAACATTGTAACAATTTGCTCTGGGTGATTCAGTCATGTTGACCAATGTTACCAAAAATGGGTGTTAGTATTTGATGGTGATAAATGGGTTGAGGACCCAGCCTACCACAACCAACATCAGGGACCCATGACAATGGTGGGAGAGGTTATGTGCCCCTATTGCCCAGAGTGTGCCCACCATAAAGCCCAGCAGCCCTGGGTCTATAATATATACTGGCTGGCTGGTGTCCAGTTTCCCAGCTTGGGTCAGCTCTGTTGATTGAAAACTGGATAAAAAAACACTCTGGATTGCTACATCCAATGTAGGTTTTATGACAGGACACATCTTGGAAATGGATGACATGATGATAAGAAGAAGGATGGACATCCTCCTTATACAGGAGGCATGATGGAAGAACAGTGCAGTAAAATTATTTGTCTTGAGCTCCAGAGTCTACTACTCAGGAGGTGGACAGACCAGAAATGGTGTGGTAGTTGTAGTGAAGGAAAGGGTCCAGAAGACAGTGAGAGATGTCATCAGAATTAATGATACACTCATGGATATCAGACTCTAGTGTAAGGTTAGGGCACTGTTCATAAACCCAGCCTATGCCCCACAACAGGTTTGTGATAGTGAGGAAAAGAGTGCATTAAGATAGCTACAAGACCTGCTAGATAAAGCAGGACAACATAAATTGGTGCTGATAATGGGTGACCTAAACACACATATTGGGACAGACGAAACAATATATGAGGACTGCCTGGGTCCACATGGATAGGCAACAGGAATAAAGAAACAAAGCCCTTTCTAGACTTCTGCCTAGAAAATGGCTTGACAGTGACCAACATGTAGTTCAGCAAGAGAGGCAGTCACAAGATCACATACAAGAGTAGCCAACATGCAAATCAGGTAGACTTCCCCCTAGTAAAGAAAGGTCACTGGGGTAGAATCAGTGGCTGGAAAGTCATTCCCAGTGAAACAGATGGCCCACAGAATAAACCACTGGTTGCCACTATCAGCTACAAACCATGGTCAGAGAAGGCTCTAAGGTTAACAGAGACTAGTCTGAAGACGTGGAAGTTGACTGAAGAGAAAGCACAAGAGTTCAAGGAATTACTCAGTGCTGTAGTGCCTCCAGAAGAGGAAATAGGTGGAGTTGAAGAAAAATGATAGCACCTCATAACAGCATATGTAAGGACTATAGAACAGATATGCATCTGAGCTAGGTATGGATGCAAAGTACATAGAGAAAACTGGTGGTGGAATGCAGAAGTCCAGGAGATCATCAAAAGAAAGGAGTGCATAAAAAAGAGGGAGATAGAAAGACACACCAGGCTAAGAAGGAATACTGGTTGGCTTACAAAGAGGTTAAGAGAAGAGTTGCAGTAACAAAGAACAAGGCATCAGAAGCACCCTACTAGCGTCTGGAAAATGACTCAGTAGATGGCATAAAGTAACCCTTTTAAGTTGCAACACAAAGACAGAAAGATAAAGAAGATAGACACCCTGTATAAGAGATGCTAGCAACAACCTAATCACCAGTCCACAGGAAATCAAAGGCAGATAAAAGGACTACTTCCAGCAGCGTCTATGAAGAACACCTCACAGAAGCTGTACTGCCCCTGACATAGCCTATGATGAAATATGAAGAGGAGCCCACCCTACAGAAGGAAGAACAGCCATAAAGAAAATGAAGTCAGGGAAAACAGTAGGCTCAGATGAAGTCAAAGCAGATATAATCAAGATATTGGGTGAGATAGGCTAGAAATGTCTCCCGGGGATACTCATAGCAATATGGAGAGAAAAGCAAATCCCAGATGAATGGAGAATAAGAGTACTAGCATCAGTGTACAAGAATAAAAGGGACATCCACAACTGTGGGTGGTACAGAGGTATCAAACTATAGTCACATCGCATGAAAGTTCTGAAGATGGTGCTTGGTGAAAGAATATTCAGACTAGTAGAAAGTAAGATGGGATATGAGTAGTTCAGATTCAGGTCAGGATACGGCACAACTGACCCAATGTTTGGATAGTTGAGAAGAAGCTAGAGATGAGGAAAGAGTCCATTTGGGTATTCCTAGACTTGGAGAAAGCACATGACAAGATCCCAAGAAAGCTGATTTGGGCAGTCCTGAATTGTTCAATGTCCTAGAAACATTGGTGGAATTACTGCAGGCTCACTCAAGTAGAAACAGTGTTCAGCAAAGCAACATTTTGTGACCCCTAATTAGTTTAATGCTTCTGTTTCTTCCTTTTACAGTTACTAGATTAGCTATGTTGATGCAAAGCTAGTTTGACCAACTGGTACATACAGCTTACCATCATAACATTTAGTAGTTGTAAAGGTATTAGAATTTAATCAGTTCTTGGCTGTTAAACTACCAAACACCAGTCTATTGCAGGACACGTACACACAGTCACACTTCACACTCACACCTATGGGTGTCTTGGAGAATTACCAAGTTACCTACAGCTTATTTTTGGGATATGAGAAGAAACAAAACCATTTGGCAAAACTCATGCACAGTGTGGACATGATGACTCTAAGCATAATACATCTCAGCTGAGAACTGAACTTCTCACCCTTTTTATTACAGACAGATATGTAGCAGGAGATGGAGACACACAAAAGGAAATACAGTTGAAGCAAAAATGTGCATATACTTATGTAAATAATATACATATATATATATATATATATATATATATATATATATATATATATATATATATACATATATAACTTTATACAATTGTGATATAAATAAACATTGTTGATTTAAACTGGAATTTTTTTTGACTTAGTTAAACACGTTTTTTTAAAAGCAAAGAAACCATTCACTATGTTGCCAAAGCATATTTACCTAATGAAGCAATTAAAGCTGTATAAAAGGATCTGTTACACAGAGAAGGAAGATAACGGGCAGGATTCACGATGGCTTGCACGGAGTCTAAGAGTAGTGTAAGACTCCATGCTGCCATCGCGATCCAGGAACAGCCTGAATGTGCGTGTAAGAGAGCACCTAAAATGGCTCTTACACGGGCAGGGCGTGGATATGCTAATTACCTCACTTGCAGCCGAAAGGCATGCAAATGAGGTAATTTCGCGATCCAGGAAGCAGAAACCTGCCCGTGTGAGAGCCGTGTTATCTGCAGAAATGTACTCAGTTGATAACTGAGTACCGTTCTGCAAATAACACAATGGAGCCTTGTCAGCTCCAAATAAAGGTTGCAAATGTCACAGGCAGCATGCCAATGGCCAAATATGTGGCCACTGGCAACGTACCCTGATGCAAACATGAAATAAAATAATGTTTAAACGTAGCGCAGCATCGCGCAAACCGGCTGCGCTATAAAAAAAACAAAAAATAAAAATATTAAACCCACAAATGTGGGTTTATGCAAAGCATGAGTATACAATGGAAGGGAATAGCAGGGTAAAACAACATGGCCGCCGAGTAGGGTTTGCTAAGGGGGGAAGCGGAGTGTAAGACATGTACTAAGCATTAGTAGGCAATCCTATGTAAATGAGTGGTAGGATAGTGAATTGCACTGTTACATAGAAACTGAGCACAATCCGTGCAGTGTAGGAGTAGGATAATGGGGAGTAACAGAGTAGGAGATAGGTGACATCACAGGAGGGAATGTATGAAAGGAATGCAGCTCATTGGTGAACAGTGGCATGTGAAAGCTGTCAATCACACATCATGGAAAGAGGAGTGTCAACAAGTAGGCATGGGAAAGCCAAGAAATGGAAGGTGTACACGATGGATAACACCAAAGTTTCTTGCTGGGCGTGCATGCACACGTGTGCGTGCTGGTAGGCACGAGTAAGATAGAGTGCGCGCGTGTAAGCGTGAGTGCGTGCGTTTAAGGCAGAATACGCATGGAGGAGCCTGTTTAAACACCTGTAAGCTTGTTTGCACTGGTGTGTGCGCGTTTTAACCCGAATAAGCAGATTCTAGTCCGTCTAAGCATGTGCGTGCGCGTGTTAGCCACTGTGAGCGTGTTTTTGCTGGCATGCGTGTTGCTCCCCCTGAGGAAACAGAAGGGAAAAAGGAAGCATGGGAAATAGTAGGGAGCTAGCAGAAATTACTGGCAGAGCTAGCAGGTGAAAACAATCAGAAGCAGGCAATTACACAGGCAGAACAGTAGCCCAGCCCAGCACTTAAAACTCTGCAAACAACAGTGCAGAATATTTCTCTCAAGATACCCTGCTACAGAGGAGTAAGCTACTAGAAGTGAAAACTGAAAAAGCTTCACTCAGACCAAAAATGCTAGGGGCTGCCATAGCTGTTATAAGGAGACATATGCAACTTGCTGAGGGTGGTGACTATGCAAATGCTGCCAGACAACCCACAGTGAGGAGACGGAGAAGAGTGTACAGGCCCAGGGTCACCTACCAGGGGTTACATGAGCTGGAGATAGTGGAGCGCTATAGAGTGGACAGAGATCTCCTGCAGCAAATTGTTGAGCTGTGCAGGCCATGCCTCACACACAGAACCAACAGAGGGGAACCCATCCCAGTGGAAACCAAGGTATGTGTTGGCCTACGAATACTAGGAACAGGTACCTTCCAGAGACCAACTGGTGATATGATGGGGATATCACAGGCATCAGCATCCAGGGTACTGCACCAGTTCCTGGATGCCATGTCAGCACATGTCGGTGAGCATGTATATTTCCCCAATTCCCCAATTCCCGTGAGGTATTGGCCAGCAATATGCGTCTCTTCCAGCAAATAGTGGAATACCCTGAGGTAGTGGGTGCAATAGACTGCACACATATATGCATCAAAGCACCAGCCAGTGAGTGGGGTAGGGCCTACATTAACCACAAAGGCTTCCCCTCCATCAACTGCCAGGTCGTGTGTGACGCCCAGGGCATAATAATGAATGTGTGTGCTGGCTGCCCTGGAAGCTACCACAATTCCCATATCTGCCATCTGATGCAGCTGTACCAGACATTTGCCAATGGGGACATCCCACATGGTCACTTAGTGGGGGATGCTGGCTATGCACTGGAGCCGTGGCTGATGACACCCATCAGAAACACACACACACCTGAACAAGAACGCCATAATGAGGCACACGCACAAACACAGAATGTAATTGAGTGTGTGTTTGGGCTGCTCAAGTCACGGTTCCATTGCCTGGACACATCTGGTGGAGCCTTGCAGTACTCACCAACTACATGTACCCAAATCGTCATGGTATGTGCTATGCTACATAATATGATTCTGCGAAAACAGCTGCAGCAGGACCAGCATAGGGCTTGGCCAAACAGCCCCCCACCATTGCCAAGCCAATAACAGGCTGAGCGTGACTCAGAGGAGGAACAACCTGAGCCTGCCCCAGTAGGTAGAAGGAAGCGTGCCCAGTATGCCTTGGCCTTGGCAAAGCGGCAACGCATAGCACATACACTGGCTCAGTAGGAACCCAGGAAATTATACCTCTCTCTGACTCACACATATAGTAAAAGGGATGCCTAAGTTGACACAACCTGCTATCAAACATGTACAGGGAGTGCAGTATGTGCATCCAACATAGACAGCCCTGCAGCACCACCTGAGGCATGATTGCCATGTGTTAAGCAATGTAACACCATGTAGTATATGCAAACATGATGACCCTGACTAACATCCTACCCTCACCAAGCATGTTGCCACAATATGAAGATGAGATGATCAATTACAATAATTGGCTTAAGTATTGCCATTAGTCAAAGGGGATCCAATGCGTGCCAGCCTGGGATGACATGCTGAGCAAGACACAATGCTCCACCTCCATAGGTATCACAAGGGATAAGAACCTAGATGTAATGCTACCCAATGCCAGATGTCCAAACTGAAAGATGCATGCAGTCTAAACTCCCCTCAGCATGGTGAATGTTGATATCTGTCCTGTAACAGAAAATTGGGTTAAGGCTCACAAGAGCACCCTAACACTACCAGGTTACACCTCATACCGTGCTTTACAGCCCCAAAACATGGAACAAACTACAAAAGGAGGGTGAGTAGCAATAATTGTCAAGGATAACCACACCCGCATGTTGGTACCACAACAAGAAGCAGCATGGATTATCCATGCTCAAGTAACAGTGGCTAAGACTGCCTGCCAGTTTGTAGCCTGCTACAGACTACCCTCCTAATGCCAGGAACTGCACTTGGCCTACGTTGGAACACATGGAAATATCAAGCTCTCCAAACAACATTATATTGGGTGACTGAAAATACTCAAACATAGACTGGGAGCATTATCCCAGCACCAACACCCTAGACCAAAGATTCCTAGAATCCATAAACCAAAATGCTCAGGAACAATGTACCACTCCCACAAGAGGGGTAAGCATACTGGATGTGATAATCAGCAACATGGGTACTCTATGGCCAGATGAGAAGTGTATTCCTCACTGATAAGATCAGACCATAGAGTAATCACACTGGATATTCACATCCGGACCACAGTCCCTGGCCAGAAAACCACAGTGAAAAACATGTGTAAAGAAAATGTTGCACTCCTCCAAACTGATGTGGAATCCATTAAAGGCCCTGTGCCTGTGGAAAATATGGGCCACACATCAGAACCTTTATAAATGCATTCTATGAACACAGTCAGGAATGCATGGATTATGCAATCCCAAATAAAACCAAGGCCCAATACCATACACACAGGCATCTGGCATGGTGGACCACAGCCATTACCAAACCATGCAAGAGAATGAGGAAGTCACCACATGATAGAGCAAACCCAAAAAGGGAAGTAATCTCTGATCAGTATTATGGCAATAAAATATGGCCAGTCATAAAATCCACTAAGGCCAGCTACAACAAGTTGAATCTGTGAATCTTGGGCAATGTTACACCTGCCCCATGTACACAGACAACCCCCTCCACCCCCCAAGAAATACAAATATCTGTGAGAAATGCAAGCAAGTCTCCAAACTGGAGGCTGAGCTTCCTCAACTCAGTACTGTCTAAACTAGTCAGGAGGAGAAGCTAACCACACACACCACAAACCCACTCACATAGACCTATCATAACTGCAAACCAAATACATAAACACACAAAAACATTCCTGGAGGCTCTAATTAAAAACCACCAAATCAACAGAGGCCTCCAAAACAGACACCCAAGCAACCACTACCCCCAAACATAGCACATGCAACACATAGTACACAAAGTCGGTGTGCCAAACAGTCACAGCCTGTAAGGACAAACAACATTACACTTGTAATAGGTGACTCCATAGTCAGACACACTGATGTCCCGCTCACGTGACTGAACAAGGAAAAGGGTACAGTAAGCTGCTTGTAGGCTGCTACAATCTGCCACATAACACAATCATGCAGGTCACTCCAAAGCAAGTACAAATATGACTCAGTCATTGTCCATGCTGGTGTGAATGACCTGACACGTACCTCCCTGGACTACATGTAAAGAGACATAGAGGAGCTCTCCAATTATGTAGGCCAGGCCGGTATGACTCTGACACTGATCAGCATCCTACCCCCACCAAGAATGATGCCACAGTACAAACACAGAATGATCAGCTTTAACAATTGGCTCAATTATTGGTGTCATTCCAAGGGGATACAATGTGTGTCTGCTTGGGATGTCATGCTTGACAAGCCACGCTGCTTTGCCAGGGATGGCTTGCACCTGTCACCCCTGCGCGTCTGGATATTGGCTAAGGCTCTTGCCACCTCCATAGTGCCTTTTGTAGGCAAGGCTGAAAAGACAAACCCACCTCCCCAGAAAACATAAGTGGAAAAAACATGAGGGTAATGCTGCTCAACGCCAGATGTCTAAACCACAAGATGCACGCTCTCGAGGCCTTCCCCAGTATGGAGAACATCGATGTCTGTGCAATGATGGAAACCTGCATCAAGGATCCAGAGAGCACCTCAGCACTACCAGGTTATACTTCAAATCATGCTTTTCAGCCCTAAAACCTATACCAAACCACAAAAGGAGGGGGAGTATCCATATTCAGCAAAGATACCCACACATCCAGGTTACTGACAATGCATGAAGCATCAGAGACCATCCATGTGCAATTAACTGTAGGCAAAACCGCTGTACAGTTTGTAGCATGCTACAGATCACCCTCTCAGACCCAGGAACACCACTCAGCCTTCCTGAAGACACTGGAGAGTATGAATGTCTCCCCAAATACCAAACAAGGTACTCACAAATCACCACATAGGTGGTAATCCATTATGTATGGAAGAAGTAATCAGGGACCTAGGGACACAAGTGGACAGTAACCCCACATGCGACACTCACTTTGCCAACATGGCTAGGAAGACCACCTATATTGGCCACCTTATCATGAAAGGATTCACATCTACATCAAGAGAGGTCATTGTGCCCCTATACTCTTCTCTTATCAGGCCCATAAGTGAGTACAATGTCCCATTTGGGATGTACCGTACCCGACACCTGCAGCAGTTAGAAAGACCTCAAAAGTACCTCACCAAGAGGATAAAGGGTGTCAAACATTTGTCGTATGCTGCCTGGCTGACAACACCCCAGCTGTATGCAGTCACATACTGCATACTCAGAGGTGATATATGCCCGATGTACAAGGTCATGTCCAATACAGAATTGATGGACATGCTCCACCTCAGAAAATCCAAAGCCATCAGAGCCGCGAGAGCGACAGATGTCAACCTCAACACATAAATAAATAGGATGTGCTGGAGGGACAGATTCCTAACCCAGAGGCTCCCTACACTCTGGAACAGAATCCCACTCCATGTTAGGCAGGGCCCTTCACTGACTCTCTTCAACAGGAATCTTGCCAAGTGGATGGGAGATCATAGATTTACACTCGGGGTCTTCAATGTGTCACATCTAGACAGAGGCACAGTAAAGTAAACCCTAAATGGCCATAATATTCACATAGCAAGGGGTGGCGAAAGCCACACACACTCTGGCTAGGCTGATAAATGCCCTAGGGGAGATAGCCCAGTATGAACCTATGAACCTATGGAGATACAAATTGTACAGGACACTAAGGATAATCACAAGGCTGTCTTAACTGATGGTAGGAACCTTGCTGGGAATTCACAGATATGCTCTGAATTACCAAATATTACAAACAATACACCAAACCCACACACATTGCCAACATCCAACCTGACAGGTTCAGTGCAACCCCCCCCCCCCCAAAATGACAAATATCTATCCAGCAGAGTGCTGGCCCCTGACATTGCAGATGCTGAGGTAACAGGCAGCATCTTCAAAGCAAAACACACAGCATCAATGGTACGAGATGGTGTCCTGGGCTGTGTCCAACATGAACTCCAAGAAGAATGGAATGCCAAATAAGACTACTGCTCAATTTCAGCCTTACCACAGGATATGTACCCAAAAAGCAGTGTACAGCAACAGTGGTCCCTCTCCACAAAGGTGGTGTCTGAATGGATACTGCAAACTATCACCCCAGAATCCTGACAAGCTTAGTCTGCAAAGCTATGGAAAGGATCATCATGGACCTCAGAAATAAAGATATTGGGGACCTACAGACACTGGACCCTACCCAGCGTGGCTTTCTTAAGGGCAGATCCTGCCCCTTTAACATGTCTGACTCATTTGAAACAGTCATCAAGGCCATTGATGAGGGGAATGTGGTCCACACAGCCTATCTGGACCTTGCAAAAGCCTTCCATACAATACCCCACATGTTCATTATAGATAAGCTCACCAGCTTAAATATAAACCCCTATGTCAGTAGATGGGTTGCAAACCAGCCCAAGGACAGAACTGACATGGTCAGACATGCTGCAGCCATGTCAGACTACAAACCAGCTACAACTGGCATCCCACAAGGCTCAGTCCTGGGACCTCCCTTGTATGGTATATATTTCCCATAGGTACAGGCCAACATGGAAGGAGTGTGTCTGAACAAGTTTGCAGAGGACTACAAACTGGGCACCTTATCTGACCCTCCAGCTGACACAAGCATCCTACAAAAGGGCCACATAGAAACAGACAACTGGTGCCAGAGCCATGTCATCAAGCTATTTGCAGAAAAGTGTATAGTCATCCACTGTGGATAAACAGTAAGTGCCCACCAATTACCACATAGGTGTTAACCCAGTAAGTACTTTAGAAGTAATAAGAGACCTGGGGACACAATTTGATAGATATCTTGCATTTGACAACCATGTGGCTGTAGTGGTTACAGAAACATACCATATACCCACCTAATCATGAAGGTAGTCAGATCTAGATCAGGGGAGGTCATCGTGCCTCTTCAGTCATCCTTCATCAGCCCCACAATTGAGTACAATGGCCCCTGTGGGATGTACCTCAGCAGACACCTCCAGCAACTGGAAAGACCCCAAAAGTACCCCACCATGAGGATCAAAGAGCTCAAACAGATGCCATGTGTTGCCTGATTAAACAAACTGCAGCTCCACACAGTGCCATACTGCCTGCCCAGAGGCAATCTGTGCCTGATGTATAAAGCCATGTCTAAGCTGGAATCAATGAACATGCTGCACCTTGTACAATCTGAATGCCAGTGAGCTATGCACATGAGAGACCTGAACCCCAGCACTGACATACATAGGACATGCTGTAGTGATTGATCCATAACCCAGAAGCTCACTACACTCTTGAGTAATCTCCCAGTACGGGTTAGCCAGAGAGTCCCTCATTGACTCTCCTCAACAGGAATCATGATGAGTGGATGGGAGATGGTAGGTTTACCCTGGGTATCACTGTTATGTCATGGGTAGACAGAGGCACAGTATACTAACCTTGAAATATGTCATGTCAAATTCCAGTTACAATGTGTGTTGAAGGACAAACACACTCTCTGACTAGCAGTAGAAATGGCCTAGGGCACATCGCTAGTGTTTGTCAATGTCCACCCAAGTTGTGGAATACACTACCAATGTTGGACAAGCCTGGTGTAAGTAGTACATATCCGAACAAAATGCAGCATGGTCATATGTGCACAACTGGCCCTTAACCAGTCTGGTGTGCTCACTGTGAATATTTAAAGCAGTGATTGGACTGATACCCAGGATACTGTCCACCACAGTGAAAGTACTGAACCAGTACACTATACAATATTACAGTGTATGGTCAACTGGCCCTTAACCAGTCTGGTGTGCTCACTGTGAATATTTAAAGCAGTGATTGGACTGAAACCCAGGATACTGTCCACCACAGTGAAAGTACTGAACCAGTACACTATACAATATTACAGTGTATGGTCAGTACTCTTGAGAGTTGTTCTATTCCTTCTCAATTGCATTTAATTGTATTTAATTGTTTAATTGTTGGGTAGCACCAGTGTATGTATATATATTGCATCTGGTGGCTTGATGTTTATTCCTTTGAAGGCTGTTGGGCCGAGGTACCGGAATAAATCTTAGTATCCTGAATCCTGCTCTTGTGGTTTGTTCTAACATTTGTATGTGTTAAACCAGGAACCAACCACAATACAGCAATCTGCCCAGTGCACACAGTTAAATGACTACAAAGACATAAGTTAGATAGTGGATCCCACACATATTCAAACATCTTCCACAGATACACAAGTTGTACATAGAAACAAGGAAAGCTATGGCAATAAAGACCTGCAAACAGTGTATCAGAAACAAATATTGTGCATCTGAAAATTAAACATATGGGTGTAGAGGTCAATACTAGGCTGTTTGCCCTAGGGAATACAAGCTTAGCCAGAGTGTGCTTGGCATCTGCAACCCCAGTACAGTAGGCTACTGTGCCTCTGTAAAGTAGGTCACAGAAGGCACCATGTAAGGCTAGTGTGCTGTGCCTCCGTCAAGCAGGGACACAGTGAAGATCCTAGGGGTTGAATTTGCAATGTCACATCCATGTTTGAATCCTGCAAATGCTCAGTGTGTGTGTGTGTGTGTGTGTGTGTGTTTGGGTGAGGGGGATTAGTGTGTGTGCAATTCTGTGTGAAAGACATGTCCCTTTTGCTAACTACAAGAACACACTGCATGATGCACATTCCTCTTTCTAAACACTGATGATTTCAGCACCCTATAAGTATAGCAGGAGAAGGAAAACCTCCCAGTAATGCGAATAGTGCACTCTGCTAATGCGTCTCTCGCAAGTGTCATAACATAGTTAGGTAGGGGTTTGAATTCTGCAAATGCTCAGTGTGTGTGTTTGGGTGAGGGGGCTTAGTGTGTTTGCAATTCTGTGTGAAAGAAATGTCCCTTTTGCCAACTACAAGAACACACTGCATGATGCACAGTCCTCTTTCTAAACACTGATGATGTCAGCACCCTATAAGTACAGCAGGAGAATGGAAACCTCCCACTAATGTGAATAGCATGCTCCGCTAATGTGTCTCTTTCAAATGTCCTAACGTAGCTAGGTAGGGGTTTGAATCCTGCAAATGCTCAGTGTGTGTGTTTCAGTGAGGGGGGTTAGTGTGTGCGAAAGAAATGTCCCTTTTGCCAACTACAAGAACACACTGCATGATGCACATTCCTCTTTCTAAACACTGATGATGTCAGCACCCTATAAGTACATCAGGAGAAGGGACACCTCCCAGGAATGTGAATAGCGTGCTCCACTAATGCATCTCTCTAAATGCCCTAACATAGTTGGATAGGGGTTTGAATCCTGCAAATGCTCAGTGTGTGTGTTTGGATGAGGGGGTTAGTGTGTGAAAGAACTGTCCCTTTTGCCAACTACAAGAACACACTGCATGATGCATTCCTCATTCAAAACACTGATGATGTCAGCACCCTATAAGTAGAGCAGGAGAAAGGAAACCTCCCAGCAATGCGAATAGCATTCTCCGCTAATGTGTTTCTCTCAAGTGTCATAACATAGTTAGGTAGTGGTTTGAATCTTGCAAATGCCCTGTGTGTTTTTGTCACACAGTTTGTCCATGTGTGTGGGGTGTTGCTCTTAATATTGTATGACATAGATCATATCAGTAATGTCAATGCACACATGAGGTATGTGTGTGCCACATAGACATATGTACCTGTGACCTGAAATAGTTCCCATGTGTGAAGACTGCCTCATGTGAATACATGTAATTTGCATTACACAACTTTATGACTGTGGTTTTCTGTGCAGGGGCTGCATTTGGTATGTGAATATACAGTGAGAGTAGTCTATGGTGTCATCTTACCAGCGAGGGATACAATTCTGGTCTGGAGCATATAGTCCAGATGTTGGTGATGAACAGGTGCAGCATGTATTCCCCACGTGTGGGAGTGGTAACAAGTCGTTCCATAGCAATTGAGTGTATGGATTCTAGGAACTTTACACCTAGGGTGTTGGAGCTACAGTAATGCTCACAGTCTATGTGTGGGTAAATGAAGCTGCCCAATATATTGTTGTGTGGAGACACCTGCAGATATACATGTATTCTTAAGTAGGCCAAGTGGATTACCTGGGTTTGGGAGTGTGGTGTGTGCCAGGCTATGAACTGGAAGGCAGTCTTACCCACTGTTAGTTGCACATGGATAGACTCTGATGCTTCGTGCTGTGCCACCAACCTGGAGATGTGTGTATCTTTGATGAATATTGATACTCCCCCTCCTGTTCCATTTCAGTGCAAGTTATGTGGCCGACAAGTATGGTATGAGGTATAACCTGCCAGTGCTGGGGTGCTTTTGGGGGCCTTGAACCAGGATTCTGTTACTGCACAGATATTGATGTTCTCCATGCTAAGGACAGTTTCCAGTGCATGCATCTTGAGGTTTACACTGCTGGCAATGAGTAGCATTACTATTAGTTTCCTATCCCTTGTGAAACCTATGGAGGTGGTCTTGACATATGTCAGGCAACAAGCCATGGAATATGCCTGAACTGGGCATGCTCATACACTTAGGCCATGTCTCAGTTTAGCAGTTGGCCACACATATCTGGTATTTGCATGTGTTAAACCAGGAACCAACCACAATACAGCAATCTGCCCAGTGCACACAGTTAAATGACTACAGAGACATAAGTTAGATAGTGGATCCCACACATATTCAGACATCTTCCACAGATACACAAGTTGTACATAGAAAAAGGGAAAGCTATGGCAATAAAGACCTGCAAACAGTGTATCAGCAACAAATATTGTGCATCTGAAAATTAAACATATGGGTGTAGAGGTCAATACTAGGCTGTTTGCCCTAGGGAATACAAGCTTAGACAGAGTGTGCTTGGCATCTGCCTCCCCAGTACAGTAGGCTACTGTGCCTCTGTAAAGTAGGTCACAGAAGGAACCATGTAAGGCTAGTGTGCTGTGACTCCGTCAAGAAGGGACACAGTGAAGATCCCAGAGGTTGAATTTGCAATGTCACATCCATGTTTGAATCCTGCAAATGCTCAGTGTGTGTGTGTGTGTGTTTGGGTGAGGGTGATTTGTGTGTGCGCAATTCTGTGTGAAAGAAATATCCCTTTTGCTAACTACAAGAACACACTGCATGATGCACATTCCTCTTTCTAAACACTGATGATTTCAGCACCCTATAAGTATAGCAGGAGAAGGCAAGTCACCCAGTAATGCGAATAGCGCACTCCGCTAATGCGTTTTTCGCAAGTGCCGTACCATAGTTAGGTAGGGGTTGGAATCCTGCAAATGCTCAGTGTGTGTGTTTGGGTGAGGGGGGTTAGTGTGTTTGCAATTCTGTGTGAAAGAAATGTCCCTTTGCCAACTACAAGAACACACTGCATGATGCACATTCCTCTTTCTAAACACTGATGATGTCAGCACCCTATGAGTACAGCAGGAGAAGAGAAACCTCCCAGTAATGTGAATAGCACGCTTGCTAATGTGTCTCTTTCAAATGTCATAACATAGCTGGGTAGGGGCTTGAATCCTGCAAATGCTCAGTGTGTGTGTTTTGATGAGTGGGGTTAGTGTGTGTGAAAGAAATGTCCCTTTTGCCAACTACAAGAACACACTGCATGATGCACATTCCTCTTTCTAAACACTGATGATGTCAGCACCCTATAAGTACAGCAGGAGAAGAGAAACATTCCATGAACGTGAATAGCGTGCTCCACTAATGCATCTCTCTAAGTGCCCTAACATAGTTGGGTAGGGGTTTGAATCCTGCAAATCCTCAGTGTGTGTGTTTGGATGAGGGGGGTTAGTGTGTGCACAGTTCTGTGTTAAAGAACTGTCCCTTTTGCCAACTACAAGAACACACTGCATGATGCATTCCTCATTCTAAACACTGATGATGTCAGCACCCTATAAGTAGAGCAGGAGAAGAGAGACCTCCCAGTAATGCGAATAGCATGCTCCGCTAATGCGTTTCTCTCAAGTGTCATAACATAGTTAGGTAGTGGTTTGAATCTTACAAATGCCATGTGTGTTTTTGTCACACAGTTTGTCCATGTGTGTGGGGTGTTGCTCTTAATATTGTATGACATAGATCATATCAGTAATGTCAATGCACACATGAGGTATGTGTGTGCCACATAGACATATGTACCTGTGACCTGAAATAGTTCCCATGTGTGAAGACTGCCTCATGTGAATACATGTAATTTGCATTACACAACTTTATGACTGTGGTTTTCTGTGCAGGGGCTGCATTTGGTATGTGAATATACAGTGAGAGTAGTCTATGGTGTCATCTTACCAGCGTGGGATACACTTCTGGTCTGGAGCATATAGTCCACATTCTGGTGATGAACAGGTGCAGCATGTATTCCCCACTTGTGGGAGTGGTAACAAGTTGTTCCATAGCAATTGAGTGTATGGATTCTAGGAACTTTACACCTAGGGTGTTGGAGCTACAGTAATGCTCACAGTCTATGTGTGGGTAAATGAAGCTGCCCAATATATTGTTGTGTGGAGACACCTGCAGATATACATGTATTCTTAAGTAGGCCAAGTGGGTTACCTGGGTTTGGGAGTGTGGTGTGTGCCAGGCTATGAACCAGAAGGCAGTCTTACCCACTGTTAGTTGCACATGGATAGACTCTGATGCTTCGTGCTGTGCCACCAACCTGGAGGTGTGTGTATCTTTGATGAATATTGATACTCCCCCTCCTGTTCCATTTCGGTGCAAGTTATGTGGCCAACAAGCATGGTATGAGGTATAACCTGCCAGTGCTGGGGTGCTTTTGGGGGCCTTGAACCAGGATTCTGTTACTGCACAGATATTGATGTTCTCCATGCTAAGGACAGTTTCCAGTGCATGCATCTTGAGGTTTACACTGCTGGCGTTGAGTAGCATTACTATTAGTTTCCTATCCCTTGTGATACCTATGGAGGTGGTCTTGTCTGTTGAGCCTTGCCTAAAAAAGGCACTATGGGTGTATCAAGAGCCTTTGCCAACATCCAAAACCCATGGGTGACAGGTGCAAGCTGTCCCTAGCAAAGCAGTGTGGCTTGTTGAGCATGTCATCCCAGGCTGACAGGCATTGGATCCCCTTTGAATGACACTGAAACATAAGCCAATTGTCTGACTTGATCATCTTGTCTACATATTGTGGCATCATCCTTGGTGAGGGTAAGATGCTACTCAAGGTCAGGGTCATACCATTCTGGGCCACATGCTCAGAGAGCTCCTCTATGTCTCTCATCATGTAGTCCAGGGAGGTATGTCTCAGGTCATTCACACTGGCATGGACACTGACTGAGTCATATTTGTACATACCTTGGAGTGACCTGTGTGCTTGTGTTATGTGGCAGATCATAGCACCCGACAGGCATCTCACCATAACCTTCTCCTTGTTCAGCCTGGTGAGCGGGACATCAGTGTACCTGATGATAGAGGCACCCATCGCAAGTGTAGCAGGTGTGTTGTTTAGCCTTACATGCTGTGACTGTTCGGTACACTGGCTTTGTGAGCTATGTGTTGCACGCGTTCTGTTCTGGGGTAGCAGTTGCTTGTGTGTCTGCTTTGGAGGTGTCTGCTGCATAGGCAGACCTTTATTTAGAGACTCCGAGTATGGTTGTGTGTGTTTATTTGTTTGGATTGCTGTCGTGGTAGGTCTATGTGAGACTGGAATTGTATTGACCGTGGTTTCCTTCTCTTCCTGACAGGTTTTGCCAGTACTGAGTTGAGAGAGCTTAGCCTGCAGTTTGGATATATGGTTGCATCTCTCACATGTGGTGGAATTTGTTGGGAGGAGGAGAGGGATGACTGTGTAAATGAGGCAGTTGTAACATTGCCTCTAGATTCCCAGATTCACCAGCTGGACCGTGGAGGAGATTGACAACTGACCTTTGAACATGCTAGGATAGTATTGGGAATTCCTTTATAATTAACAACAAAAAGGGCCAATGGGGAACAAGGTACACAAGGTGAGTTTGTGAGGGTGTAGTGCTTTTAATTTGTTAGTGCTGGCATATATAAATGCTTTAGTGAGCAAGTGCCAGGTATCTCAAATGCAATGTGTTACAGGTAACTTAATTGCATAAATGACAAACACTAACTTTCTGTCAAGTGAAACAAGGAAATACATACAGTAAGCAATGCACATGTCACTAGGGATCCACAGAGGCGCTGTAAAGCTGCATATCAGGTGGAATTAGTGTTTCAGGGAAATAACAAGCAAACAAGCATACAAACAAAGCTACAATCAGCAGGCATGGATCTAGTCTATGCTACAGCAAACAAGGTGTACAATTTCAGTAAGAAACATTTCAAATATGCAGGCACTATAAGCCTTTAGCCAGAAATTCCCAGCTCAGATGGGCAGAGTCCAGCCTCTCCTCCCACAAGAGTGCAGACCATGAACCTTTGTAATGTCAAATAACTGGCCTGAAGCCCAACTGCTTAAACCAGAACTAATACACATTTATAATGACAGACACTGAGCCCTCAATCAGCATTCCCCAACTTAGTAGGCTGTATGCTACCTGTCCTGCCACCACAGTATCCCTGACATTTAATGAGACTCACCTCCGGTCATAGTTAGTTGTGTGTTTTGGGGCTGTCAAGCATGGTATGTGGTGTAACCTGGTAGTGCTAGGGTGCTCTTGGGAGTCTTGTACCTGTTGTCTATTACTGCACAGATATCAACATTCTCCATGCAGAGTAGAGGTTGTACTGCATGCATCTTACGGTTTACATGTCCACCACTGAGTATCATAACCTCCATTTACTTATCCCCTGTGCTACCTATGTAGGTGTCCTTCTGTTTACAGCCTTACCAGCAGAATGCAAAGATGTGCAGACATTACACTATGGTAATTAATAGGGGTGTACCAAACAATACAATGACAATCATACTGTTAATGCATCAGGCACGCTGGGATATACCCACAATGATATCATTACACTGTACAGTTGACAATATGATAATATTACTACACATTTATGTAGTCAACTTGTGCATCAGCACCATGTTAACTGGTCCTGCATCAATATTACAGATTGCAGGAGGTGGCACAGTTTCATCATATGCACAGGGTGTGTACTTGGTATGCCTGAGTCTGCCACTGATACAACCAATCGACATGTATGTGTGTGTGTGTTAGTGAGGGACAACCATAGAAGATGGGGCAATGTTGATGCAGTGTGTGCATGTATGTGTTAGCCCTAGGTGTTAGCATTATGCATGTGTGTATGCATGCACACAGATCCACCTTGTGGCCGCCATATACGGGTGTTTGTGGACAGCCACAGATTGTACCTGCCAGGTCATACAGATCACTGTCTTTGGCCATGGACACAGTACCTGTGCCTGGCAGGGGTGCTACGGACAGTATCAGGTACTAAGCCAGACTGGGTACTGTCATCAGAAGCAGGTGGTTGTTGACTGGAGACATGTCCCTGCTGGGACTGTCCAGAGCCACATGCACGTGGTCTCCTAGGGCTGTCTGATGACAGCACAGACCCAGCATTGCTGGGGCTGGTACTGGCACTATGGGAGCGGCCACGGGTTTGTTGTCGTCTGCGACAACTGCCAGCTGCTGCTGTTGCTGGCATTCATCCACGTCGACGTCTCAACCACCCTGCATTGCCCTGGCTCATGGACATGTAGTTGTGGAACAGATCTAATGTGTCCCCCCAATGTCTGTCAATGACCTCAGTGAAATTACGGATGGCAGCCGCAGCGTCACGCATAATGTCATTCATAGCAGTGCGATGTGCTCGCAGCTCCCTCAGACCCTGTCTGGTGTACTGTTCCATATGTGACTGTGCCTGCATTACAGCCCGGAACATAGCTGAGGTTGAAAGACCTCTGTGGGCACGTCTGACAGGGGCAGTACGACCATGCATGCTCCCACGAGAACCCCTGGATATCTGCCTGTGTGGTACCATGTCAGGACTCTGGCCATGGCTGCTGTGAGGGGATGCATGTGCCACTGATACCACATTACCCTGGTCAATGCCCACTGTATGCTGTCCATCATCTAGGGATATTGGAGACAATGGATGTATTGGCAGGATGACTGTGTGCATTGATGGGGTTGACAGCTGTGTATTGTCGATTGGCTGACCAACAACAGACCCTGGCACACCTCCCTGTGCCATTACACAGGTATCATCATTATCACTATCCTCAGCAGCAGATTCAGGTTCCCTGCTGAACACCACCAGAGCAGCACCAGAACCTGTGAGAAGAAGACAGGAAACACAGTTTACAATGTGCACACAATGTTACCACACATGCTCACATGCGCACATGGGCACATGTACACATGCACACATGGGCACATGCACACATGCACACATGCACACATGGGCACATGCACACATGCACACATGCACACATGGGCACATACACACATGCACACATGGGCACATGCACACATGCACACATGCGCACATGCACACATGCCCACATGCACACATGCACACATGCGCACATGGGCACATGCACACATGCATGCATGGGCACATGCACACATGCACACATGCGCACATGCACACATGCACACATGCACACATGCACACTCCTCAGTATATGAGATACAAACACACAGATACAGACATACCTGCAATCACACACATAGCAATACAATTTTAGGGTATTATTACTATTACTATCATAAGTATTAAAGGAATGTTATTACACACTCACCAGCATGGATTGGCTGCCTTGCTGTTACACCAGAGGGACCTGCACAAATAAGACATTCATTGTCAGTGGGCACAACTGTGCCATTGATACTGTGAGTATGATACAGTTCAGTAGTACAACAGTTGGCTTTCACAGGTCTACTGCCGATATTGAGAATATCACTCTTGCACAATAATTACCAGGATAATAGCTACAAACACAGTACACACCTCACACATGCATAAACTACCAGTGTAGAGAACAGTCAACTATATATATGGCATGTTACCTGCACGCTCCAAGTCCTCCTGCTGGGTGGCTCCAGCCTCCATCATTACACATGTGTGTGGATGTTGTGCTTGTTGGGCTGGAGCCACAACACTTAGGAGGAGCCCCTCCAGTCTGGTAGAGGGGTATAGCCGCCCCACCACCTGTGGCAAGCTGTTGCCTGTGGATATCAGACGCACGCTGACAGACATTTCTAATTAAATCACTGCAGTGATGGCGTACCTGCTCATATGTCCGGTTGTGCATGCCTATGTCATTTACCCGACGGACAAGCTCTTGCCACAGTGCAGCCCTCTCCTGCTGGTTCTGGCTGGTGTGGGAAAAGAGTGTGGCAAAATCCCACACCAGGCTCTGGTGTATCTCCTCTTCCTCTGCAGCAGAGTATGTGGGATGGTGCTGGTGCACCATTGCCCTTTAAGGAAAAGAAAAATATGTGAGCAAGTGATATGGCACACATAAAACTCTACTGTAGTGATATCACTGAACTGCCATATATAGCATCTGTCTGTCTATTGGGGGATACACATGTGAATGACCACGTATCAGTGCTCAGTCGACAACTCTGTGACAGTGCCTGGCACACTCCATACAACAAACAAGTAGACTCCAGCAGTCGGCACACTGTTTGAGGTCCAATGCACAGCCTCACACTGGGGGTATGTATCAAGGTAATGTATGGGGAACATTGTCAACCCATGCAATGCATGCAATGCACAGTACAACTGTCACTGGTAATGCACCATAGTCTTTGTTGCCATAACCATACCTACACCACAGTCACATACAGGGAACCACAGC
This sequence comes from Protopterus annectens, assembly GCF_019279795.1. NCBI lineage: Eukaryota > Metazoa > Chordata > Ceratodontiformes > Protopteridae > Protopterus > Protopterus annectens. Next base: position 272,313,028 of record NC_056733.1, read on the forward strand.
ACAACATATGGCAATGTAGTATGTTTGTATTCCAATACCTGACACATCTTTCTCTGGCCTCACACCAAGGACACACACTACCATGACAGACACAAAGTCATGCTGAGCAATCACACCATTACAGACCTTGCACAGAGTCAGTGGCACACGCATTCCACTTCACATAGTTCGTATTGCAATGAGTACATGTGTGTGTGCATTGTGTCATAGCCAGGTAGTATGCTATTGGGCCTGGGCCTACAGCAGCATACTGTTATGCTACCCTGTCCCTTGGGCCACATGTAATGTGGTTGCACTTGCTCCTGTCAAACAGTTACACAGGGTGACTCATATGGCATACTACCTATCTGCATAACATTCAACAGGGGTATGTCTGACATCTACTAATGGGGAGCCTTGCTTCGTAATGCTGGGTGGTTTACTCCAGGGTATGGCCTATTTGTGGGTAGGAACCTCTACCTCCACCATGTGCTCTTTACTGCGGTGCCAAGGATGACAGACATAGGTCATTTATGCTGGGGATATTGTGAGGTGTTACCATGGTTGTTGGACAACTGTTATGGGTGTGACTTAACTATGTATATCCAGCAGTGGTATGCTCTGTGTCGGTAGTTTGAGAGGCACTCTATCTGTGGTTTTGTCAGTCACTCTGCATAGGTAATGTGTTTGAGGGCATTATCACTGCTTGTTAGGTATGACTGCATCCTTCTCCCTTTCTGTAGTTGTCATGGGAGGTACATACCATGTAGGACATTGTGAGGTGTAGAGGGGTACAGTGACCTACATTTCACTAGCTGACACACCATTTCTGCTGACATGTACCATGTACAGGTATTACAAGACTGGTGTGCCACTGTGAATATCACAGGGGAGGCTATTGTACACTTGTTTCCCATGTTCCCTCCTGACACATCCAGTAGTAGGCAGGCAACCACATATGTGGTAGTTAGTGGTGTAAGTGTTTTGGAATGGGGTATGGTACTCCTGTATCCGCACTAGTGTGCAGTACATGCCTTTGTCACCAGGCACCTGTTGCAATACATCTGCACACATATGCCTCTCTCAGTATGTATATATATATATATATATATATATATATATATATATATATATATAAAGAGAGAGAGAGGGGATGAGAGATAGAGAGAGAGATATTCATATGCATACATATCTGTACACATACATATCTGTCTGTATATGTGTATGTATCTATATATATCTATATATGTATGTGTCTATTACATAATATGTGTATATACATATTCTATCCATCTATCTATATATGTTCATAGGTTCATAGGTAGGTACTAGGCTATTGGCCCTAGGGCCCATACAAGCCTAGCCAATAAATGTACCCTGGCTTTCGCCACCCATGAAAGGTATTTTCCTATGCCCCTGTCGAGCAGAGCCACAGACGTGATCCCCGGGGTGAATTCCCCATTTCCCATCCAATCATCAAGATCTTTCTTGAAGAGTGCTAATGAGGAGCTCTGTTTGACATAGATAGGTAGTCTGTTCCAGAGTGTGGGAAGTGTCTAGGACAGGACTCTATCCCTCCAGCATGTTCTGTTTCTTGTGGTGACAAGGTTAAGGTCCCTAGAGCGTGTAGCTCAGAGGGATTGGGATTTCTTTAAGTGGAGCATGTCCAACAGCTCTAGGTTTGACATAGCTGTGTATGTTAGGCAGAGATCACCCCTGAGTAGGCGATATGCCATGGAGTCAAGCTGTAGTTTTTTGAGACGGTCTGTATAGGGCATCTGTTTTAGGCCAGTAATCCTCTTTGTGATGTATTTCTGTGGTCTTTCCAGTTGTTGTAGTTGTCCTGTGAGGTACATACCAACAGGGGTGTTGTACTCTATTATGGGTCTAATAAGTGATAAGTTGAGGGGAACAATGACCTCTTTTTTCTGGATAGGAATCCTTTTGTGATGAGATGAGCCACGTAGAAGGATTTCCCGACCACTGTGGCGATGTGATTATCAAAGGAGAGACTACTGTGCACCTGTGTCCCAAGGTATATTATCACATTTTTGGCATTAAGTAGACTACCAGCTATGTAGTAGTTCATGGGTACAGAGTTTGTACCACAGGGATGACAATACACATTTTGGCATTGTGCTTCAGGCCATGGCTTTGACACCAGGTATCTGTCTCAGTGAGGGCCTTTTGTAGTTTGCCCACATCGTTAGGAGTTGCGATTATGGCTCCTAGTTTGCAGTCATCTGCAAACTCTGTTAGCCACAGACCTTCTGTGTTGGCCTGCACTTCAGAGAAGTAGATACCAAACAGGGGAGGACCCAGGACTGAACCCTGTGGTACTCCACTTGTCACTGGTCTGATGTCAGATTTGGGATACGCTACTTTCACAGTGTGGGTTCTGTCTGTGAGCCAGTTGGCAACCCATCTTATGACATAGGGATTTATACCTAGTTTAGTGTGCTTATCTATAATTCCAGAATGGGGGATGGTGTTGAATGCCTTGGCAAGGTCTACATAAGCTGTGTGAACCATTTTACTATCATCTATGGCTTTGGTGACTGCTTCAAAGAAGTCAATCAGGTTTAGGAGACATGATCTGCCTTTTACAAATCCAAACTGAGTAGGGTCCAGAGTTTGGAGATTACCAATGTCTTTGTTTATGAGTTCCATGATGGTACATTCCATGGCCTTGCAGACCAGGCTTGTCAGGCTAATGGGGCGGTGGTTACCATGGTCCGTCGTGGCTCCCCCTTTGTGGAGTGGGATGTGTTGTGGTGCGCCATTCAGTGGCTACAAAGCCTGAGGTGAGGCTATGATTGACCACGGTACTGTGGTAGGGTGCCAGTTCATTCAGTGGTTCATGTAGAACGCAGCTTGGGATATTGTCAGGTCCCATGGATGCTGTGTTCTTGGCTTTGGAGAGTGTGTATTTTACCTGTGCAGCCGTGATTATAGGGAGTTTGCATTCTTCCAGTATAGAGATGGGCCCTCTAGGGGGTGAGAGGGGGGTAAAGTTAGCACTGAACCTCTCTGCCAGGATGTTGGCAATATCAGTTGGCTCTGTATATTTAGTGACATTATGCTGTACCTCAGAGCAGATCTGAGTGTTCCCATTTAGATTCTTGACATAGCTATAGAATGCTTTGTGGTTGTTTTTAGAGTCAGTGGCAATTTTATTTTCGTAACTAGCTTTGGGGGATTTTATGAGGGATCTCAGCTTCTTACTGAGGTTGACTAGGGAGTTCCTCCAGTCATGGGAATTTACTTATTTTTGCAACAGTTTCTTTCTTCTGATGTAGAGTTTGTTTATGGCAGAGGACCACCAGACTGGCTTCCTTTGTCTGGGGGATAGCATCTTGGTTCTATTAGGGATAGCATGATCCATGCACTCGTGTAAGTGCTTATACAGTGCATTTGTGTAGGATTCGGCAGTCATACCTCTATTGTCCATCTGCATGGGTGTCATGCAGTTTGCCACTTCTGTCTTAAGAAGTGTGACATTGGCTTTTGAGAAGTTTGTTACGATGGTGTCCCTAATTGGGGCTGGGGGTGGGATGTGGATGTCTAGGCCGATTACCTTGTGGTCGGATCTGACCAATGAGGAACTGACCTCTGGTGTGGAACACCGGTTTCCCATGATGGTGATGACCAAGTCTGGGATATTGCTGCCCCTGGTGGGGGTGTGAATAAGTTTATCCAAGGCGTTGGTATTTATGAATTCTAGAAAACATTGAGCAATAGAGTTGGTACAGGAGTAGTTTTTCCAGTTAATGGTGGGGTAGGTGAACTCGGCCATTATTAGGGTGTTGGGTTGTACACAATACTTTCCAGTGTATCATGAAATGAGGGGTGTGAATCCTGGGGCATGGTAGGGGGTCTGTAGCAAGCTACGATTTGGATTGCGGTCTTGCCCAGAGTTATTTGCTATTGGATACCTCAGATGCATTATGCTGTGCAACTAGCCTGGAGGTGTGGATATCCTTAATGAATATGGACATGCCTCCACCTTTAGCGCTTCTTTCTGGGTTAGGTGGCCAAAAGGTGTGGTATGAATTGAAGCCTGGTAATGCAGGGGTGCTCTCTGGAGCTTTGAACCAGGTCTCTGTCACTGCACAGATGTCACCGTTTACAGTGGTGAATTTGTCATTTGAACCTTGCCTGACAAAGGCACTGTAGGGGTGGCATGAGTCTTAGCCAGTATCCAGAATCCTGAGGGCAACAGGTGCAGGCCATCTCTGGAAAAGCATCATGGACTGTCGATCATGTCGGCCCAGGCAGACAGATGCTGGATCTCCTTAGAATGACACCAGAAGCTTAGCCAATTGTTGAGGTCAATCATTTTGTCCATGTACTCTGGTATCATTCTGGGTCTATCTATTTCTACATCCCTCTCTATCTATGTATACATATATGCATATTATATATAGATACATATATAAATATACATACATATACATATAATTTATATATATATATATATATATATATATATATATATATATATATATATATATATACACCTTTTTATTTACATATACGAATACACACACTAACATACTGCTAAACAGTCATTACTGTACAACCTACATTGTACATTGCACTACAACCTACATTGATATGTGCACATAGCATCCTTCACATACATATGTATGTCCAGCCTTCACTAACAGTTGCAGTATGTCCCCTGCCCTATGCACATCTTCATATATATATATATATATATATATATATATATATATATATATATATATACACACACAGACTGCTAACACATATGGAGGGTTCACAGTATGTAGACTATTACATTATTAGTTTACATTACCTTTGTTGGACACTGCTATTTTTGATGGCTTGCTGCTTGGTAGCCTGCTGTTCTGTAATGTTGTAGTTTTGGCAGTCTGTGTCTCTTATTCGTTTTTTTTTTTATTTCTTTGTTTTTATTTATTTTCTCTCTCTCTCTCTCTCTCTCTCTCTGTCTCTCCCTCTGGCTGTTGCAATGAATGTATTGCATGTGTGGACTGGGAGTACAGGCTGCTTTTGTAGGTATATGCAGATGTGCATGTGATGGCCTCTGCACCAGTTGTTAGCCAGCATTTCCTAATTGCATGCAGCCTGCTGTGTGGTAACTCCAGTTCTCACTGTGATTTCAGGACAGTGCTATAAAATGTTATGTGAGGTAGGCGTAGCCCTTTCAGATTTTCAAGATGGGGACCATGCTGGTATGCTGTGGACACTGTTGTGTGAGTGTAAAGGTTGGTATGTCTCTCATATCTCAGGCTGTGTTGTAGGCACTGACATGCATGTTGTACTGACACCTGACTATTGTTTCCTCCAGTTTATTCTTCTCAGTGTGTATGTTAACTGACACCTAATAATACTAATACTGTTTAAATGGGAGTATGTGCTTTCCTGTGGGACTTGTGGAGTAACTGGTTTACAGCAGTGGCTCTTGCAATTTGTTGCTATGGCTTCACTATTTAGCCTTTACATTCACTCCTTGGAGGCCTGCTAGGTGTCTTTACTGGAATGTGTTGCTATGGCTGTCCTATTTTCCATTCACATTCACTCCTTGTAATGCTTGCTATATTTCTTTCAGCAGCAATTCCTTATATGTTTGTTGTGATTTGGTGGTACTGCATGCAGTCTGGTCTGGTCAAGGTATGGGGCTTGACACCTACAAGGGTATTTTATTTTGCTGCTGAGCAGTAGTGGCACCTTGTACTTTGTACTAACAGTTATGGATAGCAGGCACATGCAGTGCTTGTAAACTGCTATACTGTCCTTCTGTTATTAGTTGGATACCTCCTTTGATATTTGTGGGTTGTACACCTACATGTGGGTGTGCTTGTGGAAGCTATTCTACAGCTATTCACAAACTGTGTGACAGCAGACAGAATGCTATGCCTGTGAGTTTGTGACACTTGCAGGCCTCAGATACTCACTCTCAGGTGTATCTTTTATCAGCCTCAGGGAATGGTCCATATCAGTGGGATACACCCGTGATATATTTCAGATATTCTGCAGTTGTGACTGTGGGGTATTTTGAGCATGTGTATTAATACACCATTTCTGACATGCACGTAGTGCATACTTTCAGTAGTTGACAGTTACCATTACGTGGGTCAAAACACCTTTCTGCCTACTGTTAGTACATTTCACAGGGAGTCAGTGGGGCACAGTTAACATTTGTTTTCAAATCAGGGACATCCCTGTAAATCAGTCCCATTTGTGAGGTCTGGCCTCTTACCTGTTCAAATATGGCAGTGTTTATCCTGCTCTGATAGTGTGTGTGGTTTGCAAGATGCTACTGTCACATTATTATGTACTAGCTACCGACTAGCATGGCTGTTTTTCTTCTCACACTAATGTTATACAAATCCACAAGAATTGCCAGTAAAGATACAAGAAAAGCTTTGTGTAATAGCCTTCCTATATTCCCTTTACATTCAGTCCTACTATTTCATGATATATTGCTTTCAGCACAAAGTTCTTGTATATCAGTTATGGCTTAGTGATAACTCATGCAGACTAGTGTTTCCAAGGTCCTGGGTTCGAGACTGACAGAGGAATTTTATTTTGCTGCTGAGCAGACTACAGGCCTTGTCATTCCGAGTGACTAAAGCACTTTTAAGCAGTTGTAAGTGGGTTAGCGCTGGTTTGCGCGGAGCTCACGCATGCGCAGTGCCACTTAGCTTCATGCACACACGCTTAGCTAAGCGCACAAGCGCACACCCGCTTACTACTGCTTAAAAGTGCTTACTCTTGCGCACACCCGCGCTAATTTCTTTGAAAGAAAAGAAAATGGGGAGATAGGACAGTGGTGAAAAATGGGGCACAAAGAGGGTAGGACAGTAGGAAACAAGCTCGGGATTTGCAGGAAGGATATAGGAAAGGCCCATAGCTGCCCATTTCTTTATCAGCAACAGCTGTGCATATGTCTGTAATTTGGTGTGAAATTTGAAACCTTCCATCCCTGAGAGAGGGGTGAGGACAACAAAATATGTTGTACAGCCAATTGTAATTACCACTTCACATGTCCAGCAGACATGTCTGCAAAATGGGCAGCTATGTATGGGGCGTAATTTTTTTGCGGGAACAGAGTGCCCTTTTTTTTTTTTCAGGTGAGAGTGAAATGTGAGGTACAGGAAGTAGGTATATTTGGGGAGGTAGGTAGGGGAGGTTAACAGACAAGACAAACAAGACGCATACAGGGGCGGAGTATGACACATGTGGGGGGGAAACACAATTGACGGGGACGGATGTTGGGATATCGCGAGCCTATGATCCCACAAATGGCAACAGTGGAACTGAGATCCCCACCCATGGGCAGTTGCCACTGTGCCTTCACAGCCCAGGACGGGGCTGTGCTGGGGACTGTGTAGGACGGGCAGCAGAGACACCCATGAGTTGTGCCACCCGAGCCTCGAGCTGGCCTAGGGGTTCAAGCACAGAATGCCTGATCTCGCTACGCACCACAGACCGGACACTTTGGAGGGTGAGTGGACGGTCTCCTCTGGCCACGCTTGCAGAGGGGGGATGAGACCCATCCCCTGCAGTGCTTCCACCCGAAGGTGGCACAGGGCCACTGGAGGAGGTTCCGGCCTGAGCACTAGTGCCAGGTGCACTCGCCAGCTGAGGTGGGAGAGGTGGGTCTGCTGGAACCCACCTTCCCTGTTGTCCTATGTTTAGAAATATTGTATGACATTTTGGGTTAGTAACAAACAATACCATTCAAAATTAGTTGTAACAGCATGCATCAGTATTCCCATTAACCAAACACCCATGAATTCCAAACATTTAACAGCAAGCATAGCACATGCATATTTTGAACAACAGTACACAATCCAACAGCATGCAGGGTTGATTGATGGCAGCAGGCCATCAGGTGTGGATATGTGAACAGGGCACATGCAGCAACGTACATGCAAATATGTTTGAACCAACAGGATAAATGTCCATAGGAATTGATTGTGAATACACATACCCAGTTTGTTGTGGAATGGCATTATTTGTGAATATAGGGTAGAGTGAAGAAATATTTCATTAACAACTTCATCTACATATACATATGCTGTACATTTCTAGTAGCTGCAGATATATATATACCCTACAGGTCTTAGTACAGTTTCCTATATGTAACCTTAGGAATGTTGGTGATGGGACTGTAACTGATACATTAATATACATTGCATTTTTATTCATACACATTTCATATCTGGCTATGTTCAGGTACAGCATCCTGCTACATTTCATTTATATGGTTCTAGACAACTGTGGATGTTCATTATTTCATACAACCATACTATCTCCATATTGCAAGGGTACAGCAACATATACAAATTGTGGGACAGACACATTCCAGCTTCAGTACTTTATTTCAAACATTTCACTTTTTGGTTGTGGCTGTCTCATTCATTTCATTATGTACTGACTGCAGTATACTTTATTCAGAAGTTATAACAGCTTTCTTGGTCGATTCATACCTCTTTCTCACACTCACTTGTTTTATTTTTACAATTCAAGTTGGTGCTTTATTCTAGGCGTTATTAACATGTCATACCTGATTACAACAATCCTTTCCAACAGACTCACTTGTTTCATATGGCAGATTTTCTAAGGGGATGTATTTGACACATGTCTGTTATCTTTAGCTTGTTTACCACTGATTTTCAGGCTGCTGCCGGTTATCTGATATTACACTTCAGGTGGGTAATCACTATTTCAGACTTGTTTAATTTTTTTTCTAGATTACAGGCTGCATCACTTATCTAATCATACAGTACTAGCAGAATCTTTCTTCTAGTGTTATTTGAACTTTATTAATATGTGACTACACTGACCTCTTTTACAAGCTGTCTCACTTATATTGTATAACAATTACAGAAATATAATTACTAACCTGCCTGGTGGTGCAATCGCTCCAGCCTATCACCATAGGCTTGCCGATTCGCGGAACGCACACCTGCAGCTGTAATATAAATGAAGTAATATTGGAACATACATCTCCATATTATCAGCTAGGATAATTCCTTACATACATAATTACATGGATACTTACTCAGTAGTGGGGTGTTGGGCATTTGCCGGGCCTCCTGGATCCAATGGTTCAGTTGGTCCTGCTTCCGTCTCTTCAGGTCTGCATGGTGGTGATGGACCTGTTCACCAGTCCTTGGTATGCCTGTGGCACTGGTGAGATCATGTGCCAACTGGTTCCACGCCTCTGCCTTATATGCACCCCACAGAACCTGGCCCTGCATGTGTTGAGCCTCATGATCATGGACTAGGAGCCAAACCATGTATTTGGACTCCTCAACACACCACCTCTGTACTCAAAAGTGACTACCCTCTCCTACACCTGCCATCCTGACTGCAAATAGGTTCCACAATCAGTTATGCTGTGTATTCCCACCTATGGGGCTTATATATGCCGTTTTTCCCGCACTTATCTGTAATTGGCCATTTTGGAATTGTATCAGCTTCACAAAACCTGCTTTGTCATGCTTCTATTTCCATTCATTCCTATATATATGCTAATACTGCATTTTTCAGTACAGCTGTCATGGCTTAGTGGTTCAGTACTTTGACTATGGTGCCCAGTATCCTGGGTTCGACCCTGGGCATTGCTTTTTTTGTTTTACTACTGTCTAGACAGGCTAGGAGTTGTGCCTGTTTAAAGGCGGATTTGATACAGGTTGCTCAACGTTGCCCTCCGGTAAGCTGGTTGGCGCGCTGCACAGCTCCGCGCAAACGGGTTACGCTGGTTAACGCATTATTTGGCTATGAGCACACATATTATGCTGTGAGAAATGTTGCGCAACTATGGGCACACAGTTTCAGCTTGTTAAAGTGCTGCTCAACTCCGGTCACTCATATTACACCTGTTAAACCACTGGTCACCTGCGGGCAAACATACTCAGCTTGTTAGAGCGCTGCTCAGCTATGGGCACTTATAAAATATTTTATTTTTTTATTGTGTCAGATTTCTTCATAAAAACATGGCCCATTTCATTGCATTTTACTTAAATTATAATTGTATATATATATATATATATATATATATATATATATATATATATATAGGTATATATATATATATATATATATATATATATATATAGATATATATATACATATATGTCAGGGGATTGTTTCATGCTTACTTCACTAAAAATAAAAAATGATGTTGTTGGGGCTCGAACCATGACTGCCTCCTCTTTGGCCAACGTCTCTACCGCTACGCTACTGCTACTTGGCTTATTTTGCATATTTGGAGCTTATATGCTTTTTCAATGACTGCTAACTGTGGCTGAGCGAAGGGCACACCCACCAAACGAGTGCAATTACGGGCAAACATTTTTGAAATACAAAAAAAAAAAATGAAACTGTTCATTTTTACGTTTTACATTTCAGTTGGCTTAATAGTCTGTAGGGGCATGTGTGCTGTTGTGTTTCTTGACATTTCCGCGGACTCGCTCGTGGGAGTTTCCTTTTGGGAATGTGATTCTTCTGGGGGCGTGTCCCTTTGCAGGTCTCGCCATGCGGACACGCCCCCAACATTGCTACACGGACCGTGTTAGCCTAGGGTGTGATTCAGCATGCCCTCATGAATTTGCATGGCATGCTGACATCACCCGTTTAACTGCAGCCTCCATGTAAGACTTGTTAATTCTTACACGGAGGCTTCGTGAATCCTCCAGCATATGTTTTCTTGTTAAAGTGGTTCTGATCTATTGACAGAGAGAAAGAGAGTCAGAGGTATTCTGGTGGGCCTGAAACCCAGCTGTGTAAAGAATCAAAACTTTTAAGTTGGTCTGTGTGATAAGAAACACAGTTTTGTAAAACAGAGTTTCTGCTAACTTTAGTGTTCTGCATTGATAGATTTCAGTAAGCATTTTTGGCACACTATTCATGTAAAATTCCTAAGACTGTGTTTTTCACTGCTGACATAAAAGAGCTACCTACTGAGTATTAAGTTTCTCGATTGTGAGAGAGAGAGAGTCCTGCGGTGCATGGGTGAGACTTTATTTTGTTGAGTGCACCTGTGGTTTAGTCCATTTTCCATGATGGCAGCTGTTGAGCACTTACTGCAGACCATCAGTGCTGCAGCCATAGAGATAGTGGCCATAGCTGTATCAATGACTACACCAGGGACAGTTCAAACATTAAAATAGCTAGGAAGGAAGAAGGAACTACAAGCATTTCTTGTCACTTTTGGATTGAACACCCACTACCAAGGATGGGCTTGAGCTAACTGTACAAGGATCCTTTCAGCCCAGCTGATCAGAGTAACATGAAAGCCTTCATGGACATAGAAGGGGCAGAGTATTAGGGCTATGAGGAGGATAAAGAAGGCATGTCTCAGAGCTGGGGTTACCTCAGAGATGCAAGTGCAAAGGTTTCATGTTTGGACATTTTTTTTTCTTTTCATAACAAAGTGATATGAATACAACTATGTGACTTAAAGCATATAAATAATTTATCTTTATATCCTGGGGGGGGGTCAACTTACTAACTAGAATAAAATAAGATATAGTAAAACTGTAGAAGTGTTAGCACTTACAAATTTGAAAGAACTTTACCTATTGGTTTAAGAGAGTGGGTCTATGAAACTGACCATAAGGACTCTGAAAGTTTTGTTATACTAGTAGGAATATTGTTAGACCATGAAACTCATAAGAACAGTGTTAACTGAAGATAAAAAGAAAAAAAAATAGTTGTAAACATATATTGTTTTAAATGTGTAGAAATAATATAAAAAACTCCAGATTACTAAAGGCTGCTCAACCAAACAAAAATATTTAGAAAACAAGAAGAGGTAGGACACCCCGGAGAAACATTTATTGACTAATAAAACAATAAAATGGCATAAAAACAGCACAGGCATGGAAACAGGGATAAGCTCTTTCAACTCATAGAGCCTTCATCAGATACTGGCAGTAATGCAGGATCTGATGAAGGCTCTATGAGTTGAAGGCGCTTATCCCTGTTTCCATGCCTGTGCTGTTTTTATGCCATTTTATGCTGTTTTATTGTTTTATCAGTCAATAAATGTTTCTCTGTGGTGGCCTAGCTTTGCTTGTTTTCTAAATTATTTTAAATGTAGGAAAAGGGGGCACAGTGGTTGATATTGTGTAAGTGATAGTAACACTTATACACCTGTGACAACTATGACTTTTAAAAAGCTTGCTACCTGTTATGTTATGCCTAAGGAATGTGATAAAACATCCGCAAGAATGATTGAGAATGCATTCTGTTAACAATTCTTCTGCAAAGCTAATTAAGTGCAATGTCTTAACTGATGACAAAGCTGCAAGGATTTGTAGGTTAACATTGATAAATGGGCAGTATTTACATAGGAATAAAAAATGCTTCTAACAAAGCTGTTGGTGTAGTTTACCTTCATGCAGATAAGAAACAATAACCCATTACTCAGCTGATTGGGAAGGTAGTTCACCCTGTTGTTATATTACATGATTTGACACATTACATGATAATACAGAAAGATTTTCCTCACTTTAAAATTTTGTGGAAATAGTGGGAAATGGGTGGTCCTTTTGACTGATCAGTATCTTTAAATGGGGATGGAAACTAACAAATAAGTATGCAGCCATTGGACACATTCATCAAAGTGTATGAATGCAACAAAGATCACTTCAAAATTTTATACAAGGATAAAGAGAGAACAAGTGTCTACACCATTCAGAGAGATTATGTCAGTCTATACTAAATTAGAGCAGCCTGCAAGAGCAGAATCTGTAGAGCAAAGGGAGTTACATAGTGCAGTATTGCAACCTGAAGGTATTGCAGGGAAGGGAGTTGAATTGTTCAGAAGAACTGAAGGGAAGGGAAGAGAAGAGATCACTCAATGAGAGGGTAGTGTTCAGCTACTCTGTGAGGGTGAGCCACACAAAGAAGGAAAGAAAAGGGAGAGGATAATGTATACTGAGAGAAAAGAAAGGCATGAATAGAACCCTAATCATCCAAAATACAAGAACACTAAACAGAGAAAAACAAGTTCCATTTATTAGGTTCATGAATTAAAGAAGCAAGGAGAAACAAAATAAGCTGGAAATAGCAACTGACACAAAATAATATTGATATGTGCTGATGTTACTAGGAGAAGTGTAAGACCCTGAGACCCATGTGTCTGTTTTGGTAGGAGTGGAGGTAATACCTTGTACCTCATAGGTTCATAGGTTCATAGGAGATTACGAGGCTAATGGCTTCAAGAGCCCTTACAAGCCTAACCATTTTTACCCAGATTTTACTCAATATTCTGTCCCTAGGGCAAAGATAACAAGGATCAGCAAACATATTTTTTACAATTTTTACAAACTGCCTCTGTGCATGAGGGACATGGGTGCCATCCAAGGAGTGACTTTACAATTTCTCATCCATTGGTCCAGATTGTGGTTGAAGATGATCTGGGAAGGGTTTTGATTCATGTGACTAGGAAGCCTATTCTAGAGGTGGGGCAATCTCTGGGACACATAGCTTTCTCTCCAGCATGATCTATTCATATCAGAGACATAACAGGCTGACCTTAGGGATACCCCAGAGATGGCTGACCATCAGGTAGGACATTTACATTATAAAAAGACTCATCTCGAAGGTATGCACTTTGAGTAAGGTAGGGAAAATATTGCTAAAGTTGTAGGGGAAGAAGCTGGGCATGATATCCCCACCTGATTCTCACATTTAAGTTAAACAATTACTTGAACAGAAGTAAATAAGGACAGACGTAGTATACTGTTAGTAACCAAGCATGTAAAAATGTAATTATATTAGCAAATATGGATATGTTCTGTGAGGACAACTAAAAATGCAGAAGATTAACACAAGTATCCTGTCAATATTTTACTGGCTAGGAATAATGAAAAAAGTTGAGAATTTGAACTCTGAACATCCTGAGAAGCAGAAGCCAGTATTAAATCCACGTTTCAAAAATCATGTGATTTCATCGGCTGTCATAATGGGGTCATTTGAACATATTACTCTTACATAGAAACAAACATTTCTTTACTGCAGCAACCAAAACTACCATTGTGAAAACATTTTTACTTCCCTCTCTTCTTTACGATGGACCTATCCTAACTTGCAAACTTCTACCCTAAGCAAGATAGAAAAGTGCTACAACAAGGATGCAAGTTTGCCACAAACTCTAAATATCACACACACACACACACACACACACACACACACACACACACACACACACACACACACACACACACACACACCACTGTAAACTGCTACTAGAACTAAAATGGCTTGAACTCCTCAACCAACTTGCTTTTATTCAGCTATTCACCTTGCAAAACCTTATTTTCAAACTTACTGCCTGCCCTGTGCTAGCCAATCTAGTCATACCTTAAACATCAAATCGATCCCTACAATCAGAAGACAAAAATCTCTTAGCTATCTCAAAACCTACAAGAAAACCAGGTCACTCTCTGAATTCATACTCTGTCTCTATACTATGGCATTCACTACCTCCGTCTATCAGGTCTATGCCTGGCCTAAACCATTTCAAATCCTCTTTAAAAAAAAATCATCCCCAAAATACATGGGTCTGCTCCTGAATAAAGCCTCTCTAATGTTCAGGTCTTCCTCTTTCTGTCACATTTCAATCCTTCACAGACTACAAGATACTATGGCTCTCCTAACACCTTTGTTTGTAAACCATATCCTTAAGCTACTGCTCAGACTATAATGCCTCTATTCTTCTTAACTCTCTTATTATCTTTCTGCATCACTAACGTTCTGGCTATTATTTTCCTTAGTGAAACCAACATTCTATTTTTTCATGTACTATAACAGTTAATGTCATACATTGCACTACCTACATACTAGTTTTGGACACTATCTACTCATAGGTTATGTATATGATGATAGTGACTATTATTGTCTATAATGTTTTAACTGTATAGAACTATATAGATGTGTATTATATATTGTAATTGTGTATAGTATTTTAGTGTAATTTGTATAGTATTAGATTATACTGTATTTGTATTGTACTGTATGTGGAGCTTTTCTCCCCAGGCTTCAGCTGAAAACGGGTTGTGTAGACCTAGTCAGATAAGGTCAGGTAAATAAATGTCAAATAAATAAATAACATAAATATTGCTATGGACATTGCTGGGCCATGGGTAAAATCTAGCAATTGGTTTCAGTATATTTTAATTATTTTAACTGTGCAACTAAATTCCTTGAAACTATCTAACTATGTAAGACTAATGCTAAAATTATTGCTAGGGAACTAGTGTAATTATTTTCAAGGACAGGAATACTAACTGACCAGAGGATTCCACTTATATCCAGAATAATGTACCAACTGTGCCAATTCATTCAGGTCAAGCAGTTAAACACCTCACTGCAGTAACCAGACACCTCAGTGCATCATACTCAGATGAATGGATTTATGAAGCATTTTAACTGAACATTAAAGTCCATGCTGAAAAATATTATTGAGGAAGATGGCAAAATCTATGACTAGATAATATCACATCTCTTGTTTCTCATTAGGGAAGTGCCAATAGCTACAATAATGTCCGTTTCTTTTGAGTTAATATATATGACAGATACACTTGTGGACTATTACTTATCAGAAAAACATGGAAGGAAAAACAATTATCTAAAAGTTTCATATAACACTGTGCTATCTTAGGCTGAATGTAGTGATGCCCATATTCTGGGAACACATTGAAAAACCCCTAGCTGCACAAAAATTATATAGAATTGAAAAGGAATTTGCAGCTAGAGACCAGATGTTAGTTTTGGCCCTGTCAGCAGAAAACATTTTTTTGATTAAATGGCAGTATCTATTTGAAGTAATAGAAAAACATAAAAGAAAAGATACCATATCAACACTGCAAAGCAATGAATGGAAGTGCAAACCTCTGCAGTTAGATTAGCAGCAGAGGCGAGCAGCTGTTGTGAAGAAAGAAAACCAATGTCAGTGCCAATGCTGGCAGTGCAGGTAAATGATACATTATGTAAACCATAGAAACAAGAACGGAAGGAGTTTCTGTCATCGGACAAGGAAGTGTTTTTACAGCTTTCAGGCAGAACAAATCTGATACACCATATTCAGACAAGTACAGTTGAAAAGATTAACTTAAAACCTTACAGAATACTAAAGTCAGAAATAAGAGCAATGCAAGAGGAACTATGTACGATGCTTAAGATGGGAATACTAGAAGGGTCAAATAATAAGGGGAACAACCCTATAGTATTAGTCCTTAAACCTGACAGAACCATCAGATTCTGTGATGATTTAGGAAGCTGGTCAACATCTTAGATTTCAATAATTACCTAATATCTGGGAAAGATGAACTCAACGAAAAGTTGGGAAAGCAAAGGTTCCTTTTTTTCCAACACCTGAGAGATTATTCCAATATACCTTACACCCTTTTCACATGCAGTCTTTCAGCAACTCATGGTTCTAGTCCTAAACCCTTATGGCTAGCACACAGCTGTTTACCTGGATGATAGAACCACTAGGAAGGGAGGCAGGGTAGCTGTACTATATAAATCTACTCTTAATGCTACCTTGGACTCCATACAACCATCCCAAGTAAACAATACAGAAATTCTTTCTACCAAATTTGAAATTAATAAAAATAAGTGCATAAAAAAATTCTGTATGTATATTCCTCCAGGGAACAATGTTGCTACCCTAGAAAATATCCTCCATTCATTATCCAGCACCTGCCCTCAAGAAACCATAGTACTTGGAGATTGCAACATAAATTGGAACATCTGTTCCTCTGAATCTCCCTCCATCCATGTTAACCTATATGAGTTTACACAAATCATATCCACCCCCACCAGGATAGGTAAACCTAATCATAAAGTATCACAAAACAGAGATATACCACTGTTAAATCTGGTCAATGCAACTATCCCAAAGAATGATAAATAAAGCACTCAAAAAACATATGGGATGGTGCGAAGCGAGCTGTAACAAACTCTGAGATGAAACTGTCACAAAGTACAAACGATCCACAAACGTTAAAACTCCACGAATTTATTGTTCCAGAAATAAACTTTGGATAAACTCTTTCACTACGAATAGCTTCCTCAGATCCTTCTCTGAGAAGGATCTGAGGAAGCTATTCGTAGTGAAAGCGCTTATCCAAAGTTTGTTTCTGGAACAATAAATTCGTGGAGTTTTAACATTTGTGGATCGTTTGTACTTTGTGACAATTTCATCTCAGAGTTTGTTACAGCTCGCTTCGCACCATCCCATATGTTTTTTGAGTGCTTAATCATAAAGTATAGTAGACTGGATCCTTAACAATAGCCATCCCCAACAGTACACATCAGGCACCCTCCCTGATGACCTAAGTGACCATTTTGTTACCTACATAATTAAGCATAAAACCATAAACCTCCGTCAGCCCATCCTCAGAACAATATGATGCAAGAAGTACTTTAACCCTGCCAAATTCCAAGATTAACTTAAATCATGTAATTGGTGAATACTAAAACAATTATCCCTGGACAAAGCTGTTGCCTATTTTAATAACAATTTCCTTATGATCCTAGATTCTCATGCTCCCGACCGCTCCACTAGAATAAAAACAAAGGTTGCACTGTGGCTTACTAATGACACCAAATCAAAAATCACCCTCAGAATCAAAGCATGAGCCCTATGGCATACCTCAACCCCCCCCCCCGACCAAATCAGATATCGGCAGTTAAGAAATGAGACTAGAAAATCCATTTTACTAGACAAAAAGAACTACTACTGCCATCTACAACAGAAAAATCAAAGCAACCCTCAAATGTTTTGGGAAGGTATAAATAAGTTAATACACCCTGGTCAAACCACCACTCCAACCCCCACAGCCACCATAGATAAACCTCCTGAAGATGTTGCAAATACCTTCAACTGCTTCTTCACTGAGATTATCCAATCCCTAGCTAGTCAACTTCCTTCTAGTTGCCCCAGATCAAAGTCCTCTTTTCCTACTACCCACCTCTCCTTTAGATTTCAACCAGTTGCCACCTCTCTTATTCAAGCCCTACTCAAAAAATTAAACCCTACCACCCTATCAGCTGATCATCCCCTGCAGAATATCTGCAAAAAGCTGCAAATGCCATAGCTTACCCCATCTCCATTCTAATTAACTGAACCATAGCAGAAGCCACCACCCCCTCCATCGGGAAAATAGCCTATGTAATGCCACTCCATAAAGGTGGTAGCTCCACTGAACTATCTAATTTTAGGCCCATAGCTATACTGTCACTACTGGCCAAAATTATGGAAAAATGCATCCATAGACAATTACTACACCATCTTATCCAGGACAATCTACTGGCTAACTCTCAGCATGGTTTCAGGCCTCATCACAGCACCACCTCAGCCCTCCTTGCCTTCTCTAACACCATAAACCATAACCGCAACAATAATATATTATCCTCAGCCCTCTTCTTGGATCTCTGCAAGGCGTTCAACATGGTAGATCACCAGCTACTACTTCAGATCCTGAAAACAAATTACTTTGCTCTCCAATCTTTCCAATCTTATCTGAATGGTAGACAACAGGCCATCCTATGGCAGAATAAACTATCTACCCTCCTATCTAATACACTGGGAGTCCCCCAGGGGTCTCTACTTGGACCTCTTCTGTTCTCCATTTTTATTAACAACCTCTACACTGTCATCCCTGATGCAACATGCATTCAATATGAAGATGCTTTCACTCTGATATGTCCAGCTTCCCCTTAGTCAGATCTGCAGACATTATCCCAGAATTTTTTTATCAGAGTGGAAACCTGGCTATCTGACTGTCATCTGATCCTAAACCCTAATAAAACAAAGCTGCTACTTTTCTCCCCCACTAGTAGGACCAATGCCGTATCCTTCTCCGTACAGTCTAATAATGGCATCACAATCTCCCCAGACTCCTTTACAAAACTCCTAGGTGTCAACATTGACAATAACCTTAACTTCGACATGCATGTCAATAAAACTATTAAAATCATCAATAAAAAACTTGGGTTACTTTACAAAAATCAAACCTTTCCTAACCCCAACTGCCAGAACTGCCATTGCCCGTTCACACTTACTCTCGACTCTACTTTATGCTTCCCCTCTACTTACCAACTTAAATAAAATAGAACTCAATAAACTATCTAATTGCTATAATCACATTGCCAGATTTGCAACTGGCATGCCCTGCAGGACACACCACTGTAATAACCTAAAATCTCTTGGGTGGTTAGAACTGCCTTGCCTAATTCAATATAACCAGCTTATAGTGGAATATAAAGTACTAAACCAACCTGAAAACACACCTGCACTCAAAAACATTATCTACTTAGCAACCTCAAAACACTGCGATCTTCTAATAGACTCCTTGTCCAAACTGTCAAAACCAACAATTCAGCTGGTGTCTCTCTGTTTGCCAACTCTGTTGGTAAAATTTGGAATACCCTTTCTGCAGGCATTACTCTAGAATCCACCCTAAGTCAATTCAAGAAAAGTCTAAAACAGTATTATGCCCTTGCTCCAAGCTTGACTAGCACTCTCACTATTATTGTAAGGTAATATCTTCATTGCTACTCTACTGAATTGCAGTTTCTAGGGTTTTTACCTTATCAAACCTGATTTTTGTGAAATTGTACAACTTGCTTTCTGCTATAGCCTATAAATAGTTACTAACATGTTTTACGCAATGTCTTTCTGTTTGTACCTTGGAGCTTTTCTCCCCTGGCCTCCTCTGAAAATGGATATGTATCCAGTCGGACTATCCCGGTCAACAAATGTAAAATAAATAAATAAATAAATAAAACTGCCTTGACAAAATGAACTGCCATCAGACCAAGGTATAAACTATACAAGCTGTATTCAGTACCTTAAGACAAACTTTGCTAATCATCAATGCCTTCAAGAGTAAGACTGGCATGACAAAGGTTAAATACCCAGAATATATACTAGGAGGGAGGATTGTTCAGTCCCAAAAAGGAACAGTAGAAGCAGTGAAAACTGGCCTATTTCTTACATAGCTGGGTTTTATGGGAAGACTGTACCTGTTTTTGCAACAATTGCTTGTCCCCTAACAGACCTAACCAAGTGAAAGATGTCTGTAAAAGTCACATGGACAATGGGAGTCAATGTTGCTTTTAAACTCTTAAAGGAAGCATTATGTTTGGATCTTGTGTTAGTATCTCTATATTTTAACAAATTATTTATAGTTTATATTGTAGCCTCAAAGTAAGAGCAGTGCATACCTCCCAACTGTCCAGAATTTCACAGAAAGTCCAGATTTTTGGCTCATATTTTTGGTCTGGTCCTCATAACATTTGTAGTTTTCTGACAAATCACTGGGATGATAT
Organism: Protopterus annectens; assembly: GCF_019279795.1. Taxonomy (NCBI): domain Eukaryota; kingdom Metazoa; phylum Chordata; order Ceratodontiformes; family Protopteridae; genus Protopterus; species Protopterus annectens. The sequence goes on from NC_056733.1 coordinate 272,333,356, forward strand.
GAGGATTGAAGTCCGCAAATAATGACATGCATTTAAGTTGCAGACTTCAAATCCTTCAGAAAATGTATGTCAGCACACACCTGGTTACTCTAGCAACTTTTTAAGTTCATAAGAGCAATATTTATAATCTGTCCCTATTTTTGTGCCTTCCCCATCCTATCAGGCTTTGTCCAGATTTTTTGCATTAAGAGGATGAGAGGTAAGGAACGGTGTTATCACTAAATGTTGATGGGGAGGACGATCCAGTTTGTTTCCTAGATTACAAACTATGCAAATCTATTGAGTGGGAGCTTGCCTCCTTAAAATACTATTTACTGAGGAAGAAATTCTATATAGTAATGGGCCATGCCTCCTTTTTACAGCAACATCAACAAGATCACAACACAAAATTGTGCAGGGAGTTTCTTATCTTTGCAGCCATAGGCCACACTCAACCCATCACAATGAGGATGGCCTATCAAGGGCAGCTAGACCAACCAAAGTGCATGAAACTGATTAAGCACAACTGACTCAAAATGGTGTAAATACTTAACGTAAATTATATGGATAAACAGAACTTTGTGATGAATGTGGTATAAATAAACACTGTTATTTTAAGATATATATATAAATATATATATATATATATATATATATATATATATATATATATATATATATATATATATGGGTCAATGTTAAATCATCGAAAGTGCAGTTCCTCGAACTGCACTTTCACGAACCCACTTTAGCGAATGTGCATAACATTGAACATGCACTTTCACTAAAGTAAACAAAACAAACTTAAAAAATACACACAAAAAAAATGGGAGCAAGCCCCCCCTGCACCCCCCCACACCCTCCCTACATTAATATTCTAACTCCGGGATCGCACTACAGTGGGGAAAAGGGAATATTCCCTTATCCCCACTGTACCGCAATCTCAACAAAAGATTTGTTAGTTGTACATCAACAGAATATGTTGATGTACAACTAACAAAACATGCAAACTGCATGATTTTTCGTTTTTTACTTTGTTTAAGCAAAAGTGCATATTCAATGTTATGCACTTTCGCTAAAGTCAGTTCGTCAAAGTGCAGTTCGATTAACTGTACTTTTGACGTTCTGACAAGGACCCATCTATAAATATATATATATATATATATATATATATATATATATATATATATGACATTTCAAGATTAAATTATTTACACTTTCTGCAATATACACCTTCAAATTTCTGGTCTCAATCAAGTGAAATTCAGTAATTTAGGATTTCAGCAGTTACAAGTACATCCGTATATGTGTATATATATATATATATATATATATATATATATATGTGTGTGTGTGTGTGTGTGTGTGTGTGTGTGTGTGTGTGTGTGTGTGTGTGTGTGTGTGTGTGTGTGTGTGTGTGTGTGTGTGTGTGCCTTCTGTGGAAGGTTGGGTGCTGGGCTGGCAACTCAACACAGTAAAACTCCACTGCCAATCATGAGTGGACAGCTGATCTGCTGTGGCAATCCCTAACCGGGAAAAGCCAAAAGAAGAAAAAAAAAGAATATTACATATGTATGAGTGTCCCTTCTATGGGTTCTAACTCTACAAAGCCATTTCACTGAAACACTGGATTCATGAAAATCTACCTTTCTCTTTCCCCACTGTTGTGTACTTTGGGGGTTCATGGGGGCTTTTCGCTCGGAAAAAAACAATAAAATACAATTTGGTTCCCTGTATGACTAAGAAATAGATGTTTATCTTTTGATAAATCATCATGTTATAGATACACACACACACACACACACACACACACACACACACACACACACACACACACACACACACACACACACACACACACACACACACACACACACACACACACACACACACACACACACACACACACACACACACACACACAAATATATATATATGGGTCTATTTCAAAACATCGAAAGCCCACAATCTTGAATGCCAAATCATCATAACCTCACTTCACAATGACCAAATCATCAAATCCATTCCCAGGTAAGTAACCACTCAT